>NC_092333.1:30250384-30557307 GCF_046630445.1 Rutidosis leptorrhynchoides
GTTTTAAAAGAGGGAAATTTAAAGGATGAAATACCCAAAGGATCGGAGAAGCATCTTAATATTCGGGAAGACGGAACCCGGTATAGGGCTGAAAGGATTTGGGTACCAAAATTTGGAGATATGAGAGAAATGGTACTTAGAGAAGCTCATAAAACCAGATACTCAATACATCCTGGAACGGGGAAGATGTACAAGGATCTCAAGAAACATTTTTGGTGGCCGGGTATGAAAGCCGATGTTGCTAAATACGTAGGAGAATGTTTGACGTGTTCTAAGGTCAAAGCTGAGCATCAGAAACCATCAGGTCTACTTCAACAACCCGAAATCCCAGAATGGAAATGGGAAAACATTACCATGGATTTCATCACTAAATTGCCAAGGACTGCAAGTGGTTTTGATACTATTTGGGTAATAGTTGATCGTCTCACCAAATCAGCACACTTCCTACCAATAAGAGAAGATGACAAGATGGAGAAGTTAGCACGACTGTATTTGAAGGAAGTCGTCTCCAGACATGGAATACCAATCTCTATTATCTCTGATAGGGATGGCAGATTTATTTCAAGATTCTGGCAGACATTACAGCAAGCATTAGGAACTCGTCTAGACATGAGTACTGCCTATCATCCACAAATTGATGGGCAGAGCGAAAGGATGATACAAACGCTTGAAGACATGCTACGAGCATGTGTTATTGATTTCGGAAACAGTTGGGATCGACATCTACCGTTAGCAGAATTTTCCTACAACAACAGCTACCATTCAAGTATTGAGATGGCGCCGTTTGAAGCACTTTATGGTAGAAAGTGCAGGTCTCCGATTTGTTGGAGTGAGGTGGGGGATAGACAGATTACGGGTCCGGAGATTATACAAGAAACTACCGAGAAGATCATCCAAATTCAACAACGGATGAAAATCGCCCAAAGTCGACAAAAGAGCTACGCTGACATTAAAAGAAAAGATATAGAATTTGAAATTGGAGAGATGGTCATGCTTAAAGTTTCACCTTGGAAAGGCGTTGTTCGATTTGGTAAACGAGGGAAATTAAATCCAAGGTATATTGGACCATTCAAGATTATTGATCGTGTCGGACCAGTAGCTTACCGACTTGAGTTACCTCAACAACTCGCGGCTGTACATAACACTTTCCACGTCTCGAATTTGAAGAAATGTTTTGCTAAAGAAGATCTCACTATTCCGTTAGATGAAATCCAAATCAACGAAAAACTCCAATTCATCGAAGAACCCGTCGAAATAATGGATCGTGAGGTTAAAAGACTTAAGCAAAACAAGATACCAATTGTTAAGGTTCGATGGAATGCTCGTAAGATCAGATGAAGAAGAAATACCCGCATCTATTTCCAGAAGATTCGTCAACACCTTCAACAGCTTAAAATTTCGGGACGAAATTTATTTAACGGGTAGGTACTGTAGTGACCCGAACTTTTCCATGTTTATATACATTAATTGAGATTGATGTTTACATGATTAAATGTTTCCAACATGTTAAGCAATCAAACTTGTTAAGACTTGATTAATTGAAATAGGTTTCATATAGACAATTGACCACCCAAGTTGACCGGTGATTCACGAACGTTAAAACTTGTAAAAAAACTATATGATGACATATATATGGTTATATATATAGTTAACATGATATTATGATAAGTAAACATATCATTAATTATATTAACAATGAACTACATATGTAAAAACAAGACTACTAACTTAATGATTTTGAAACGAGACATATATGTAACGTTTATCGTTGTAACGACATTTAATGTATATATATCATATTAAGAGATATTCGTACATCATAATATCATGATAATATAATAATTTAAAATCTCTTTTGATATTATAAACATTGGGTTAACAACATTTAACAAGATCGTTAACCTAAAGGTTTCAAAACAACACTTACATGTAACGACTAACGATGACTTAACGACTCAGTTAAAATGTATATACATGTAGTGTTTTAATATGTATTTATACACTTTTGAAAGACTTCAATACACTTATCAAAATACTTCTACTTAACAAAAATGCTTACAATTACATTCTCGTTCAGTTTCATCAACAATTCTACTCGTATGCACCCGTATTCGTACTCGTACAATACACAGCTTTTAGATGTATGTACTATTGGTATATACACTCCAATGATCAGCTCTTAGCAGCCCATTTGAGTCACCTAACACATGTGGGAACCATCATTTGGCAACTAGCATGAAATATCTCATAAGATTACAAAAATATGAGTAATCATTCATGACTTATTTACATGAAAACAAAATTACATATCCTTTATATCTAATCCATACACCAACGACCAAAAACACCTACAAACACTTTCATTCTTCAATTTTCTTCATCTAATTGAATTCTCTCAAGTTCTATCTTCAAGTTCTAAGTGTTCTTCATAAATTCCAAAAGTTCTAGTTTCATAAAATCAAGAATACTTTCAAGTTTGCTAGCTCACTTCTAATCTTGTAAGGTGATCATCCAACCTCAAGAAATCTTTGTTTCTTACAGTAGGTTATCATTATAATACAAGGTAATAATCATATTCAAACTTTGGTTCAATTTCTATAACTATAACAATCTTATTTCAAGTGATGATCTTACTTGAACTTGTTTTCGTGTCATGATTTTGCTTCAAGAACTTTGAGCCATCCAAGGATCCATTGAAGCTAGATCCATTTTTCTCTTTTCCAGTAGGTTCATCCAAGGAACTTAAGGTAGTAATGATGTTCATAACATCATTCGATTCATACATATAAAGCTATCTTATTCGAAGGTTTAAACTTGTAATCACTAGAACATAGTTTAGTTAATTCTAAACTTGTTCGCAAACAAAAGTTAATCCTTCTAACTTGACTTTTAAAATCAACTAAACACATGTTCTATATCTATATGATATGCTAACTTAATGATTTAAAACCTGGAAACACGAAAAACACCGTAAAACCGGATTTACGCCGTCGTAGTAACACCGCGGGCTGTTTTGGGTTAGTTAATTAAACACTATGATAAACTTTGATTTAAAAGTTGTTATTCTGACAAAATGATTTTTATTATAAACATGAAACTATATCCAAAAATTATGGTTAAACTCAAAGTGGAAGTATGTTTTCTAAAATGGTCATCTAGACGTCGTTCTTTCGACTGAAATGACTACCTTTACAAAAACGACTTGTAACTTATTTTTCCGACTAGAAACCTATACTTTTTTTGTTTAGATTCATAAAATAGAGTTCAATATGAAACCATAGCAATTTGATTCACTCAAAACGGATTTAAAATGAAGAAGTTATGGGTAAAACAAGATTGGATAATTTTTCTCATTTTAGCTACGTGAAAATTGGTAACAAATCTATTCCAACCATAACTTAATCAACTTGTATTATATATTATGTAATCTTGAGATACCATAGACACGTATACAATGTTTCGACCTATCATGTCGACACATCTATATATATTTCGGAACAACCATAGACACTCTATATGTGAATGTTGGAGTTAGCTATACAGGGTTGAGGTTGATTCCAAAATATATATAGTTTGAGTTGTGATCAATACTGAGATACGTATACACTGGGTCGTGGATTGATTCAAGATAATATTTATCGATTTATTTCTGTACATCTAACTGTGGACAACTAGTTGTAGGTTACTAACGAGGACAGCTGACTTAATAAACTTAAAACATCAAAATATATTAAAAGTGTTGTAAATATATTTTGAACATACTTTGATATATATGTATATATTGTTATAGGTTCGTGAATCAACCAGTGGCCAAGTCTTACTTCCCGACGAAGTAAAAATCTGTGAAAGTGAGTTATAGTCCCACTTTTAAAATCTAATATTTTTGGGATGAGAATACATGCAGGTTTTATAAATGATTTACAAAATAGACACAAGTACGTGAAACTACATTCTATGGTTGAATTATCGAAATCGAATATGCCCCTTTTTATTAAGTCTGGTAATCTAAGAATTAGGGAACAGACACCCTAATTGACGCGAATCCTAAAGATAGATCTATTGGGCCTAACAAACCCCATCCAAAGTACCGGATGCTTTAGTACTTCGAAATTTATATCATATCCGAAGGGTGTCCCGGAATGATGGGGATATTCTTATATATGCATCTTGTTATTGTCGGTTACCAGGTGTTCACCATATGAATGATTTTTATCTCTATGTATGGGATGTGTATTGAAATATGAAATCTTGTGGTCTATTGTTACGATTTGATATATATAGGTTAAACCTATAACTCACCAACATTTTTGTTGACGTTTTAAGCATGTTTATTCTCAGGTGATTATTAAGAGCTTCCGCTGTCGCATACTTAAATAAGGACAAGATTTGGAGTCCATGCTTGTATGATATTGTGTAAAAACTGCATTCAAGAAACTTATTTTGTTGTAACATATTTGTATTGTAAACCATTATGTAATGGTCGTGTGTAAACAGGATATTTTAGATTATCATTATTTGATAATCTACGTAAAGCTTTTTAAACCTTTATTGATGAAATAAAGGTTATGGTTTGTTTAAAAATGAATGCAGTCTTTGAAAAACGTCTCATATAGAGGTCAAAACCTCGCAACGAAATCAATTAATATGGAACGTTTTTAATCAATAAGAACGGGACATTTCATAAGCTACTCAATAAGAATGAGTAATTAATATCCAAGTGCGGTTGAATTCCGATGGTGATCGAAATTCAATCGAAATACGAGTAAACTTATTATTTGAATGGTAATTTTGACAGAGTAAGCTTACACTGACTGGGGATGATCTAAATGAACGACCTAATGGGTCTATTTATAGGTATGTGTCTCACCCCCAAATGGGACCAGGGGTAAATGTGACTAACCAATACTATAACACAAGTGTAATAAACGAGAACGACTCTAAATGAGACGTTTTATTAAAAATATAAATTGTATTGCAGTGGAAATAAATAATTGTTTACATCATAATCCAAAATGTAATATAAATGTTTAATGCAAAAATATAGAAATGGTAAAATGAGGACTCCAAGTAGGTAGCAATCAAATCACCAAGTAGCACGAAAACTAGCAATCACCAGAGACAAAATATGCTTAAAAGTGTCAACCAAAAGGTTGGTGAAGTTCTTAGGTTTATCAATAGTAACCAAGTTTTTAGACCACAAGATTTAGTTTTAAAGCAGATTGATATAGACATATCAATTCAAAAGTAATGTTGTGATGTATGATATCGAGACTAAACAAATTTTACCCCATGACACTTTATCCGTTCGTGTCGTTAAAGCATTATTATGTATCCAAAGACCAGCGGTCAAATGAATAGAGACGTTACGCTCAATAGGCCTACTCACTATAATTAAGCTTGCATTTATTCGTAGCAACTAACGATATCATGGCAGAGATTTAGCATGAAACAGAGCATGGCATAGTTAGTTTGAGTACTTGTGTCTAAAGTGTAAAGCAGTTTAAAACAAGCATGTGTCTCACCCCAAGTTGTAAAACATTTATGAAATATTAAAAGTTGGGCTATGAAGATCACCTTAATAGCACGATGTAGTTTTCCACATAAGTAATGAACGCAAGTAAATGGCCAAGATCTCAAACTAGAGATATAAGTTAGGTCATTAGTTTGTTCAACTGACAAGTAGAAAGTTCATAAGTAAACTTATGAGTTGTTGAGTTGTTAAACATATTTGCGTGTCCACCATAATCATGGTTATATGTTGTACAACTTTACCCAAACCTCGGTGCTATCAAATAAGTCAAGAGATGACTAGATGCGAAGGTCAGGAACTTTCAGTTGGACTATAAGTCTACAACATTTCGTTTAATCCAAAACCTTATTCCCATAAGCAGCATAGACATCATCCACATGACCGTAAGTAGCGGTGAAGTTTGTATAAGTCATACGTTATCGATATGATTATAGCTTTCACTTGTTGCGTGTGTATAGGAATACAACACGTTTATATGTTACTATATTATAAGTTCATATAATATATTACAGTAATAGTTATAATTAATAGTTATTATTACTAGTGTATTATTAATTTAATTAAAGTTATGTTATTAATATAATAAATGTATTATTAATTTAGTTATAAATTTAATTAATACTATTATATATTAAGTCTATGGTCATTATCATATTTATAATTCAAATAATATAAATAATTAATATTATAATTTAGTAATAATAATAGATATTATAATTATATATTATAATATATATCGTATATATAATGTATACATATAAATTTGTTTTAAAAAAAATTAATTCTAATAATAACTTTATAAATTTTATAAGTTTATTAACTAATTAAAAAAATTGATTATATATATAATATTATTATTTTGGTTATTTAATAATATTATTATTTCGGTTATTTAATAATTAATTAAGTAATTATAATAATTCTATTATTTAATTAACAATAAGGTTACATATAGTTTTATATTTTATACAAATGACACAAAATAGTTTTAATACTAATTTAATTAAAGTATTATAAATAGTATAAACTCTAATTAATTAATTTATGTCACATTATAATTTTTATCTGAAGTATATTAATAAATTAGTATATACTTTAACTAATTAAATGTGTCAAATGAAAATAAATATTCTGTTAACGTTTAAATTATATCGTATTAATTATGTTCGAATAACAACCCCTGATAATTAATACACATAACCATGCAGAAAACCCTAGGAGCATAATCAGAAGTGGAAAAGTGAGGGTTGTTATAGTATGATAATTTGTTATAGGGAATGATGACATCGCACATGCCCCTTTCATGGTTGTAACAAACTTTCTTGAATTTATGGGCTGACGTGGCACGGACGCTCCACTCATGTGACACTGCCTAGATATTTTGGTGCACGTGTGTAGGTTATAGGATACGTTGCACACTTTTTCCAAGTATAAGGGCTTACGTGCAAACACAACCTAAGTTATTCTCCAAGTCTTTCTTCACGACATCTTCAACCTAAGTTATTCTTCTATCATGTACACTAGACACGATGCCGGTCCTTTTATTTGCATGGCTTCTCATGCTGTTTTACTTCCTCCTTACCATCGTCGGCTTGTTTGCGACCCTTACTGGTCCCGGACTCTTTATAATATAAGTTATAATCTTATAAATTTTAAGATTTGTTTGATACGGATCCTAGAGCGTATCATTAAGTTTCCCAATTTGATAATGCTAGCTGGCACAAATACTTTACCAAACTTATATACAATCATAACTGACTTGACCCGCATTAAATGCATTTATGCTGAAAAGACCCTTTAGTTACCACCCCGTCTCTTCTATATATTTGAAATTTAAATCATTGCTACCTAAAACGTTAGTATGGTTTCTCTTTCTTCACTTTTTTGACATCTTTCATCATTATCCACCGTTCAAATCTTACTATGTATTCTATAAATGTTCTTTTCACTTTTCAACTTAATTTTGTATGCTTTCGACTTGACATTTCCTCTTCTGTAACAACAAATCCTTTTAAGATTTCACTTTCTTCTTAGATTTTTAAGTTCAGTTCTTCTTCTTCATGCCCTTTTTAAATTTTGTTCATCTCTTTTTCATCATTTTCTCTTCAAAAATGGCTGATGAGACCGTTCCTTCTACGAGTGGTTGGAATATCAAGAAAAAGGTAAATGTGGCCTAATTAGCGAGTAAGGTTGATGTTACGTATATGCCGAATATATATAATGATTTACCTTTTATTAAAACCTATAATCATGTCATTCCCTCCCTTCATCATATGACTCATAAACCTCCTTCCCAGTATGTAACTATTTATGATGCCTTCATTGCTATCGGAGACCTATGCCTCCCACTTACCAATTTTCTTTATGAAGTTTTTGAATTTTACAATATTTCTCCTGCCCAACTTCACCCATATGCTTATATAAAATTAAGCATGTGGGAAATGTTCTTTCATTCTTAAGGCATTTGCCCTTCTCGATGATTATCCTGATCTGCTTTTTTGGTTACTGCCTCCGAGATTGGGTGGTATTCTATAGATAGAAAATCTGGGTATAATTTTTATGGGGAGGCGGAGACATCTTTAAACTGCTGAATAGAATCATTCTTCTTTATTCTTAAAAAAAATTGCATTAAGATTTCTTTTTCGCTGTGAGTGGCAGTTTAAACCTAAAAAGGGAGTTGGTAGGTAGGGATGACAATGGGCGAAAAAAAACCCGTGACTCGCGGGTATCCGTGCCCGTGACGGACGGGTATTTATGAAAAATTGTACCTGCGGGCACGTGTCGAGTAAAATTTTGTACCCGTTGACGGGTCACGGGTATTTCATACATGTCGCGAGTAAAACTCGACCCGTGAATTCGTTTTGCCCTTTTAAGTTACCCGCTGGTATACCCGTTTACCCGCATACATATACTTAATTATATATTACGAGTATATAATTTACATTTTTAGTGTATTTCTATAATTATTTACGGGTAAAATACGCGGGTAATGGGTATCCGTGACTAAAAATTAGCTAAAGTGCACTTTTTTAAACCTGCGGGTTCACCCGCAGGTCGCGGGTACCCGCGGGTTGCGGGTACGGGTAAAAATTTGTACCCGTTAACGGGTAAACGGGTACCCGCGGGTAAAGAAAAATCCTAACGGGCGGGTCGCGAGTACTAAAGACCCGTTCCTGTTGCCCGCGGGTGCCATCCCTGGTAGGGTACTTTCCTTCACCGATACTCAGAAAGCATTTTTGCTTAGCATAAAAGATAAACATTTTCCCCAAAAACATTACCTAGATCATATGTTAGTTATCTGCATGATTAGTCATGGGAACATCTGGACTTCATTCTTACACTATATTTTGAAAATCGTGGTAGGAATCCATCCTATCCGACTTTATTTTCATATATTTATTTCTTTACATTTTTATTTTTCCTTTTAGAGATGGATCTTGGCGGAGCCATGACTTTCAAGAACCTTGATGTTATGTCCTTCTGTAAAACTGAGGCATCTTCTTAAAATCAATAAGTTGTTGAACGCAATCTTATCGAGCATGATCAAGAGGATAAGCAAGTTGTTTCTAATGACAACCTTGGCATTCCTGCTACTGCTTCTTCCCTTCCATCCGCCACCAACAAACGAAAAGGAAATGGGGTTATAATCTTGAACCCCAAAAAGAAAACCAACATACAACTTTAATTTTATTCGTTATTTATTTATTGTTATTGTTATATACATTATTGTTATATATACATATATGTAACACCCCGTTTTTCTCCGTACATTGATATATTGGTGTATGGTGTAGGTACGACTAGAGTTTGAAGGATTTGAGACGTGTTTGGGTGTTAAAGTCTTGTACGCGGGAGAAGGGCTCAAGTCGAGCCTTGGGTCGCGGCGCGACACAGAAGGCCGCGGCGCGGCATTACACTAGAATCAGGATCAGAAAGCTTGTAAACAAAGCCACCAGTTCGAGGCAATCGTCGCGGCGCGACTAATAAGGCCGCGGCGTGGCAATACGGGCAGACTGGCACTGATTTTGTGTAATTTTAAATGAGGAGCAAGGGCATTTTAGTCTTTTCACGTTTGGGCCAGATTTGGGGTTTTAACCTCATCCACTCATTCTTTTTCTTATTTTCTTTTATCTTTTCTTTTCATTTTCTCTCAAGAAAACTCAAACACCCAAGTGATTCAAGTGGGATTTTGGAAAGGAAGAAGCGGGTTTTGATCTTTGGCGTAGTTGATAAGTTTGTTCTCCTCGTTCTTAGCTACACGGTGATACTAGTGGTAAGCTCTAACTCCGAATTTCATTTTCGTGTTCATCATTCAAATTTGAGGCTTTTGGCTGGTATGTTCATAGATGGAACCCATTTAGTTGTTAATTGGAGATTAACACCAATATTCGGGTTGTTGTTGTTATTAGCGGGTTTTGGGTTTGGTCTACAAGTTCATGCTTGTGAGACTTGCAATTTGGGTGAAATCACTAGCATTTAGTGATTATTGGGATGTTGGAAGCAATTAGGGTTTGATGTTCATTTTGACCCGATTGTTGATTTAATGAGGTTTATAAACTTAAAATGGATTAATTTGAAGTATAAAACCGAGTTAAACATGTTTTGGTGTCAAAACTTGTAAATGGTGAGATTTTGACCTTATGGGTCAAAATTAGGGTTTATGGGCGATTTTGAGAACGATAAGTGTTTAACACTTGTGTTCGGGTTTAATTGGCATATTAGGACCATTATCACTTGTGTTAGTGATTATTGGTTAGTTTGGGCGCGGTTTGTACTTGGAGGTGCATTTGGGTCGAATTTGCACTAAGTGTCGAATTGGGTTGGTTTGTAGATACAATCTAAGAGTGTTGTTGAATTTGTGATAATGGATTAGGTACTTTCCATTGACGAGTTGCGGATTATTTGGAAGCATTCTTCAAGACTTCAAGGTGAGTGTTAATATCCTATATGCATATGTATGTGTAGGATGGGTGCGGGTCGGGTGAAGTGGTTCTCGGTTATAGAGCTCACTTCACATGTAGGTGGATTTGATGGACTTTTGTATGAGTCCAATTGGCACGTTTGTGCGTTTTGGTTGACCACCTTTGGCGAGGTACACGCTTGTGTGTACGTTATCACACGTGGTTGTGATTTGGATGTTATAACCCCAATGGCGAAGGGTTGATATTGTTGTGAAGTGGATGACCCCGATGTGGTGGATTTTATAATCCCGTGACCGTGGGTTTTGATGTTGAGAAGTGAATCGCGTGTAGTTCGGATTCACGATGACTCGTGTAGTTCAGTCATCTTATTGAGGTAGTAATCTCGTATGGTTTCGGATTACTAAGGCTCGTGTAGTTCGGCCAACCTCGATGTTGTGAAGATAGTAATCTCGTGTGGTTTCGGATTACTAAGGCTCGTGTAGCTCGGCCAATCTTCATTGTGGCGTTTGGTATTCGGTAATGGGTTAAGGAGTTAACCTTATTCGTTTTATATTGTTATATATATTAATGTAATGTTGTGTTATAGCTAACCCTCTGGGTCTAGCTTATTGGCGTTGTTCACATCGTCGTTGGTGAACTTATACCTTGTTGATATCTTTAGCTTGTTGCTTAGAGATAGTACGGTATGCTTAGTGTAGTTGCCTTATACATGGATGCTTCGGTATGCGGTATTTGATATTTGTGTGGCGTGTCCATTTTATATATATATATATATATATATATATATATGTATGTAGTATATTATCATTCACTAAGCGTTAGCTTACCCTCTCGTTGTTGATATTTTTATAGGTTCGCGTGATGGCGGCTCGGGTAAGCTTGGGGATTAGAGATCTTGGCTAGGTTGCTTAGAAGATCTTGCTTTTGTATTCGATTAGGATTTGGGTAGCGTAGTCCCAAATCACCATGCTCGGTTTTGGTTGGAAACTAAACTAGTCGGGTCGTGTATGTCCGTTTGGACAATTAATCAATGTATTAAATGTTTTAAGGTTTATTAAAACTTCTATTGCATTAAAGATGTTTATGGAAACACAATTGGGACCTAAAGTGTTATTTAAAGCGTATTAAAAAGAAAAAATTTTATGGGCCGGTTTTAATACGGGTTGGGTTGTTACAAGTGGTATCAGAGCATGGTCTAAGGGATTTAGGTGACTTGAGATAGGTGCCTAGACTTAGACTTTTGTGTGTGCTTAATGTGTTGCGGGACTTGTAGGATTACGGGTCGGAATAGGTTATAGTTAGTGCCTTGTTGTAGGTGGAATAACGTCGATATTGGTAATGCGGATATTATTAATATATTAATTGTGTTGTGATAATAATTCTCGCGTATGTGTATATCGCGTAGAATTATGTTTGTGTTTGTTTATATCATCGAGCGAGGCGGTCATTGTACTAACGAGTTGATACGGTGTGTGTGCGTAATAAGGACTTGCAAACCTTATTACGGGTGCAAATAGTGTCTAACAAGTGATGTACGACGAGTGTTGAGCAAGATAGGGTGGTGTTATGCGTGTTGTTTTATACGTTCGTGGACTAATCGCTTTGCATTCTTTAGAATGACGACGCGAAACGAGATCGAGACGAATGACGAGGAGTTTAACTCTAGAGTTGCGGTCGCCATTGCAGAGCAAATGAGTGCGTTTCGAGAAGAAATGGATAGGAAGTATTCCGAATTTCGGGGTAGTAGTGAAATGGAGCGTTGTCTTAAGAGCTTCATGAGGACTAAACCCTCGATGTACGACGGAAAACCGGATCCTTTGGTAAGCACAACTTGGATCTCGGATGTCGAAGGGTGTTTTCGTACTATTGAATGCCCTCCTGAGAAGAAGACGAGACTCGCTACTAGTTTGTTGTGGGGTAGGGCAAAGGATTGGTTGGATGGTAAGATTGATCTTGTTGGTGGTGAACCGTTTATGGCGTTATCGTGGGATGAGTTTAGGAAGGAATTCTTCGAGGAGTTCCGGACTTCGGCCGACTTGTCGGAATTGCGTAATGAGTTGCGAAATTTGCAACAGGGTTCTATGGATTTGAATACTCTCAAGACGACCTTTATGGTGAAGGCTCGTTTTTTCTCGGAGTATTTGGGGAATGATCGTTTGTTGATGGAGGATTTCTATCGGACTTTGAAGGATGACTTGAAGAGTAAGATTAGCCCGGGTTACGCGAAGTCGTTTGCGGAATTATTCGCGGTGGCTAGAGGTTTTGAGTCGTATACGCGATCAAAGATTGGTGAACTTTCAAGTGAGAGAAGGGTTGTTTCGTATGGTGCTCCGAGTAAGAGGACTAAGGGTCCGAGTGTGAGCACGGGTGGTACGCGGATGGGTATACCGGATTCTAGTGCATCTAGATGTTACAATTGTGGCATGAGGGGTCACAAGTCTTGGGAATGTTCGGTACCAAAGGGTGATGGTATGGTGTGTTTCAATTGCCAAGAAGAAGGACATCGTAAGTCGGAATGTCCCAAGTTAGCGGGGACGGGGGCGGCAAGGAGACGTTAAGGTATGTTTCGTTTTAATAAATATGCCCTTTGATTATTTATTAAGTGCCGTTTGAGTTTGAGTTGTAAAATGCTTTGTGTTGTGCATATGGTTGTTATGGGTGACGTTCCTAATGGAAGTACCCTATGGTGACGTTTGATTGTCGGGCGAAGGGCGTAAGACTTGGTGCAACCAGGCATTCCTTAGTATTGGGAATTGTTTCTACCAAGCCATGAAAGTGGGTTTTGGTGTTCGATTGTTAAGCGCGTGTTCGCTTGTATGTTGGAGTTGATGAACCATGAGGTTCGACGGGTGGGATGAAACCCTTGAAATCGAGTGTTTTGGATCTCGATGTATGTTGGTAAAGGAGTCTACGTGACGCGACATTAGGTGCCTTTTTTATACCTACTAGCGTGGTGTTCAACTCCGATTGTGTTGTGGTTACATTATACTTAGGGTACCGGAGTGAAACCCTTAGGTACATGAGTGACTAGGTGGAAATTGACAAACTAGAGCAATTGGATGATTGCGAGGGTGTGGTTTGTGTAATCGTGGTACACTTTTTGTTCGAAGTGTTTAAGGATTGATTGAAATCCTTCGTGTGCTCAAGGCTGGAGCAAGATATGGTGATGGGTCGTGTGAGCCCAATCGTTTGTAAAGTCTACCTTTGGTAGCATTGTACGGTTGTACGAGTTGTGGATATGGGACGTAGTTCCAAGTGGGGGAGTTACACTCCCGCACGAGGAAGTTTTAGTGTGAGATTTCGGATGATGCTTTTGGTAGATCCGGAAAATGTTATCGAGACCTAGTGTTGGTCGACTTGTGGTAGATTACAATTTCGGATAAATTGTACTTATGGTTTGAATTTAAATTACCACCGAGGTGGTAATGTGGAAAATCTCGTTGAGAGATAAAGGATGTGTTTGGCGTGCAGGGTGAAATCCCTCGGTTAAGGGATGTGCGTGTCGGGTTCTCTTATGGAGAATTGTTGTTTTGTGCCTATGTGCGATATAGGTGGTTCTTGCTCGATTGTGTTGGCGTTGTGTACGCGTACGTATGGTGATGGTTAGTGGTATCCGTTAGGATTCACTATGGTGAAGCAGTGCGTGATGTTACACTACTCGTTGATCGAGGCCAAATGAGCGTGTGTTGATGGTTAGTGTATTCCGTTAGGATGTACTATGGTGTAGCAGTGCGCGATGTTACACTACTCGTCGTGATGGAGGCCAAAAGAGCGTGTGTGATGGGAGTAGTGTTATATCGACATGGTATAACATTATCGGGAAATGCGAGTACCGGTGGGAAATGTGATTACCATTCCTGTGTTGAGATTGTGGATCGCGTGTGTTTGCGGGTTCACAATGACGCGTGTAGTTCGGTCATCTTATTGTGGAAGTGAATCGCGTGTAGTTCGGATTCGCCAATGACTCGTGTGGTTTCGGTCATTGTATTGAGGAGTGAGTCTCGTGTAGTTCGGATTCACAAATGACTCGTGTAGTTCGGTCATTCCTCCGGGATAGTGACTCTCGTGTAGTTCGGATTCACTATGGCGCGTGTAGTTCGGCCATTCCCGATTGTTGTTGTGGTGAAGGTAGTGAGTCGCGTGTGGTTCGGATTCACTAAGGCGCGTGTGTTTTCGGCCAGCCTTCGTATTGTTGGATGTGTGAGCACTGATGGGAAATTCGAGTACCATCTCCGTGTGCGTTTGGATATGCGTTGTCCATGAGTTAGTGTTATATGTCGTTGTACACTAACGGATGTTGTTTGATCTATCGGTTGTTTGATACACCGATGGTGGGGTCGTGAGGACCATGTTGTGGTATGATTAGTGATGCGATAGCCGTGTTTCGCTCACGTGTTGTTACGGGTGTGATGATCGTTGATTTTGTACACCTTGGGATCTAGAGTTTCCATGATCGTTTTGGGCGCTATCGGTTTTAACCGTTGGATTATGATGTTACGATAGTTGCATATTGGTCGTATTGCGCACTACAAGGGATGTTTAGTGATTGGTGTTATCCGTAAGGATTCGTTCGGATCGGTCTTCATCGTTTCGGGTTGTTGACCTTGGATTGAGACTTGGTTGCTTTTATCATTGTACTCGGTAAGGGTACGCTAGGGGTCGATATCTCGGTACGAGATTGGTTGAGTTTTCCCGATATGAGGGATTGAGTTAGTGCTAATGGTCAGAAATTGTAGAATTTGATAAATCGCGGGTGACGATTTAGTTGTTAAGGGTAACTCTTTGGGAAGAATTACTTAGGAAGGTCAGTTGGGACATATGTTTGGGGACCGTGAAATGTGGTCCGTTTGGTAAAGTGATGAGGATCACGAGGACATGATCGAGTCTAAGTGGGGGAGAGTTGTAACACCCCTTTTTCTCCGTACATTGATATATAGGTGTATGGTGTAGGTACGACTAGAGTTTGAAGGATTTGAGACGTGTTTGGGTGTTAAAGTCTTGTACGCGGGAGAAGGGCTCAAGTCGAGCCTTGGGTCGCGGCGCGACACAGAAGGCCGCGGCGCGGCATTACACTAGAATCAGGATCAGAAAGCTTGTAAACAAAGCCACCAGTTCGAGGCAATCGTCGCGGCGCGGCAATACGGGCAGACTGGCACCGATTTTGTGTAATTTTAAATGAGGAGCAAGGGCATTTTAGTCTTTTCGCGTTTGGGCCAGATTTGGGGTTTTAACCTCATCCACTCATTCTTTTTCTTATTTTCTTTTATCTTTTCTTTTCATTTTCTCTCAAGAAAACTCAAACACCCAAGTGATTCAAGTGGGATTTTGGAAAGGAAGAAGCGGGTTTTGATCTTTGGTGTAGTTGATAAGTTTGTTCTCCTCGTTCTTAGCTACGCGGTGATACTAGTGGTAAGCTCTAACTCCGAATTTCATTTTCGTGTTCATCATTCAAATTTGAGGCTTTTGGCTGGTATGTTCATAGATGGGACCCATTTAGTTGTTAATTGGAGATTAACACCAATATTCGGGTTGTTGTTGTTATTGGCGGGTTTTGGGTTTGGTGTATAAGTTCATGCTTGTGAGACTTGCAATTTGGGTGAAATCACTAGCATTTAGTGATTATTGGGATGTTGGAAGCAATTAGGGTTTGATGTTGATTTTGACCCGATTGTTGATTTAATGAGGTTTGTAAACTTAAAATGGATTAAGTTGAAGTATAAAACCGAGTTAAACATGTTTTGGTGTCAAAACTTGTAAATGGTGAGATTTTGACCTTATGGGTCAAAATTAGGGTTTATGGGCGATTTTGAGAACGATAAGTGTTTAACACTTGTGTTCGGGTTTAATTGGCATATTAGGACCATTATCACTTGTGTTAGTGATTATTGGTTAGTTTGGGCGCGGTTTGTACTTGGAGGTGCATTTGGGTCGAATTTGCACTAAGTGTCGAATTGGGTTGGTTTGTAGATACAATCTAAGAGTGTTGTTGAATTTGTGATAATGGATTAGGTACTTTCCATTGACGAGTTGTGGATTATTTGGAAGCATTCTTCAAGACTTCAAGGTGAGTGTTAATATCCTATATGCATATGTATGTGTAGGATGGGTACGGGTCGGGTGAAGTGGTTCTCGATTATAGAGCTCACTTCACATGTAGGTGGATTTGATGGACTTTTGTATGAGTCCAAATGGCATGTTTGTGCGTTTTGGTTGACCACCTTTGGCGAGGTACACGCTTGTGTGTACGTTATCACACGTGGTTGTGATTTGGATGTTATAACCCCAATGGCGAAGGGTTGATATTGTTGTGAAGTGGATGACCCCGATGTGGTGGATTTTATAATCCCGTGACCGTGGGTTTTGATGTTGAGAAGTGAATCGCGTGTAGTTCGAATTCACGATGACTCGTGTAGTTCGGTGATCTTATTGAGGTAGTAATCTCGTGTGGTTTCGGATTACTAAGGCTCGTGTAGTTCAGCCAACCTCGATGTTGTGAAGAAAGTAATCTCGTGTGGTTTCGGATTACTAAGGCTCGTGTAGCTCGGCCAATCTTCATTGTGGCGTTTGGTATTCGGTAATGGTTTAAGGGGTTAACCTTATTCGTTTTATATTGTTATATATATTAATGTAATGTTGTGTTGTAGCTAACCCTCCGGGTGTAGCTTATTGGCGTTGTTCACATCGTCGTTGGTGAACTTATACTTTGTTGATATCTTTAGCTTGTTGCTTAGAGATAGTACGGTATGCTTAGTGTAGTTGCCTTATACATGGATGCTTCGGTATGCGGTATTTGATATTTGTGTAGCGTGTCCATTTTATACATATATATGTATGTAGTATATTATCATTCACTAAGCGTTAGCTTACTCTCTCGTTGTTGATATTTTTATAGGTTCGCGTGATGGCGGCTCGGGTAAGCTTGGGGATTAGAGATCTTGGCTAGGTTGCTTAGAAGATCTTGCTTTTGTATTCGATTAGGATTTGGGTAGCGTAGTCCCAAATCACCATGCTCGGTTTTGGTTGGAAACTAAACTAGTCGGGTCGTGTATGTCCGTTTGAACAATTAATCAATGTATTAAATGTTTTAAGGTTTATTAAACCTTCTATTGCATTAAAGATGTTTATGGAAACACAATTGGGACCTAAAGTGTTATTTAAAGCGTATTAAAAGGAAAAAATTTTATGGGCCGGTTTTAATACGGGTTGGGTTGTTACAATATAAATTTTCAGCAAAACTTTATTCAACTTCCAATATTGAAGAAATTAACATTTCTGATTCGTTCACTCCTCCTGATAATCTTGATGAAGTTTTTGGTTTCCTTTTTGAGGAATTTCTTGAAGCCTTTTCCTTGGATGGAGATTGACCATGCCGGTTACAAGCGCCGGTTAAAAAAGCTTGCGTCTCCTACTTTTTCTGAGGCTTTCCATTCCATGCCTCGTAAAGAGGCAACGGTTGCCCGTCTTCATGCTCATATTGTGAGTAGCTATGCTATTTTGGACGGGCTGTTCCGTGAACGAGAATATGAAAATGTTTCTGCCATAAAGCTTTCTTCATGTAAGGAATAGTTGAAGCTTTCTGATAATCATATTTTTGATCTTTGTAGACAACTGGGGGAAAAGGAAAAGGATGTAGAGGTTGTTGCTCTTGCTGCTGAAGAAAAAATGAAGAAGATGGAGGAGAAAGTTGAAGCCCTTTCGACTATAGTGAATCAAGTTCATCTACACAATTGGGTTGGACCATCCTAGTATTCTAATAGTTCTGAATTAACACATGCATGCTTAGAGAGACTAAGGAAATTAGTGGTTATCAAACAAGTATATGCATGTGAGCCACTCAGATGATTCACAATTTTGTTCACTAGTTAGCATATACCTAAAATCATGTTTTTTACTGGGTTATTAACCAAAATGCCAATTTTCACAACGAATTATAAAGATTCACCCTAAAAAAAGTTGTTGCCAAAATGCCCTCACAAATTACAAGGTGACCATGCGACCCTGCAACTCTGCCATTTGCTCGATGAAGGTTGAGGAAATTCAAGTCGTGAACTGAGACTTAGATAGATGACCGAGAGAACATGAGTGACAGTGTCGCACGTTGATCTTACGAGTTACACATACCCGTGTTTTATGAGTCAAATGATGTTGATGAACGAGTTGCAAGGCTCGCACAGGTCACCATGCGACTAACGTGACACTTATTAGGATTAGAGTTCCAATAAGTTTCTATGACAGATTTTAGATTTTAAAGAAAAACGTGGGATCCAGTTGCTTCACGGGCTTCAATGTTAAACCTGCATATATACCAATATCTTACCACCATCAACATCACCAATCACCAAGAAAGATGCATATATCAACACAAACATTCATCACCACCAACATCAACACCATCACCAATCACCACCAACTGCACCTCATTACCACGACCACACTCATCACCACCATCGTTCTTTAGCACCAACATCACCATCAACGTTTATCAACACCAACCACATCATCACCACCAACTGTTATACCACCATCACCTACTGCATCTTCCCCACCACCACACGAGACACCAACATCCTTCATCACCACTAACATCACCAACAGTCTATACCGCAATCACCAACTTTATCATAAACCGCATCATCACCATAACCACACCAATCATCACTTTCAATTTCATCACCACCACCAACATAGGATATACATATATGTGTGTATCATCATGTTGAAGACTCTTATTTGAATCAAGTTGCAAGTTTCGCAGTTCAGACAATTTGACCTTGCGACTTTGAATCAACCTGTGTGACTAATGATCTAACACCAGTCACAAGGTTCGCTAGTAAGACAATCTGACCTTGCGACTTATTTCGAATAGTCTCACTACTAACCAACAACAGTCCTAACCAAACTGTAGTTCCCGTTTTAAAAACGCAAAAAAATACTCCGTATATTTTTCACGAGCTCAAAACCTATCAATTTAGATTAAACTAGTGAAATGACCCGTGGAATTACGGGTTTGTTTAAACGAAACAATTTAATGACATTTTAGGTATTAAATGAATGTAAATGCTAAAGTCATTTATTTTAATGATCCGTTCGACTAAGAAAATTGTCGTTGTTTTTACAAATATAAAGAGACATGTATTTTCGCATACATATGTAACGTAATTAATCTCGTAAAGAGAATCCATATTTGAATATTAATAATATAATAATTATTATAATAAAACAATAATAATAATAAAGTTTGATTAAAGTTGAGTATTTGTATTTTTAATAATTATTAGTTATAGTAAATTTCTTTTGAATTTTTTTTAGAAAATTAAAATACAATTACTATATAAAGGTTGTACATTATGTTTTAAAATTTGTAAATATGTTCATTGGGTGTTTTGTAGAATATTGTAAAATTTAGGAGAGATTAGTATTTCCCTTTATAAAAGATTTCGTATTATTTTTTAATTAAATTAATATAAAATTATGACATCATCAAAGATGTTTTAAAATTTTTCTTTTTTCTTTTAAATTATTTTTATACTTTGAAAATGTTTATTTATGACATCATCATTTTAGAGATTTAATAGACATTTATTATTATTATTATAGATTACTAGTGAAATGACCTGTGGAATCAACAGTTTAATGATATGTTTTAGGTATTAAGTGAACGTAAATGCTAAAGTCATTTAGTTTAATGACCCGTGAAACCACGAAGTCCGACTAAAAAACTCGTCAGCTGAACATTTCATCAAACACCTAAAATGCATATTAAACAATCCACATCCAATCATAAGAGATAATATTGGTTGTCATTTTATTTCAAAAGTGTAAATTAAAATATAAATTTAGAATTGATTTCTTTCTGTCTAGCTTTTATACCTTCTCGTACTCAATTCAAAATAATTAATTAAAATAACTCAAAATTATTTAATTTTAATAATTAAAATAATTATTAATAAGATTTAATAATAATAATAATAATAATAATTATATTTAATTTTAATTCAAAATTATTTAGATTAATGACATCACCCACCATGCTTAGATTTTTTTTCTTTTATTTTTTAATTTTTTTGACAAAATAATCAGCCTAATAATGACATCATCATTATAGGATTTTGATATAAACTATTTAATTTTAATATTTAAAATAATTATTAATAAGATTTAATAATAACTAGTAAAATGACCCGTGAGATCACGGGTTCGTTTAAACGCAATAATTTAATGACATGTTTTAGGTATTAAGTGAATGTAAATGCTGAAATCATTTATTTTAATGACCAGTTTGACTAACAAACTTGTCGTTGTTTTTACAAATATATAGAGACATGTATTTTCGCATGCATATGTAACGTAATTAATTTCGTAAAAAGAATCCATATTTAAATATTAATTATATAATAATTATAATTATAATTATTATATTTAAAGTAAATAATAATAAAGTTCGCTCAAAGTTGAGTATTTATATTTTTATTAATAATAATTATTATTAGTAATAATAAATGTCTTTTAAATTATTTTAGAGAATTAAGATTACAATTTAGGAGAGATTATTATTTCCTTTTATAAAAAATTTCCTATTATTTTTTAATTAAATTAATATATAATTATGACTTCATCATTATGAAAATTAAAGAGTAATTAACTTAATGATGACATCATTATTTTAGAGCTTTATAAGACTATATAGAAGATAATTAATTAATAAAATTTAAATTTAATTCAAAATTATTTAGATTAATGACATCACTCACCATGTTTAAATTTTTTTCTTTTGTTTTTTAATTTTTTTTTAATAAAATAATTTGTATAATAATAAAATTGTTATTATAGAATTTTAATAGAAGCTATAGATAGATAGATAGATTATTATTATAGATATAGATATAGATATAGATTTTGTTGTCGTTGGTGGTTAAGTTTGACCGAAAGAGATAGTTTCAATTCGATCCCCCACGCACTCACCAAAAGCTGTTTTGTTGATAAAACCTAAAACCCTAGTTAGGGTTTATCAAGACATCAACACAGAAATCTAATAATCAAACTACAAATCCTTCTTTATAATTCGATTAAATTGAATCCCATTCTTCTTAATAATTACGTCAATTGTCGAATTCACGATGTCGATTATTCAACAAGAAAATAATAATAATAATTCAAGTGAAAATCAAAATCAGAACAGTAGAAGAATAACGTGGGAAGGTTGCAGCGTTTTACTTGATATCAACGACGGTGATCGCCTCGTTTTCTCTCGCCTCACCGCTGGATCGTAAGTTTACCTCTACAAACTTGCTGAATTAACTTACATTAAACTTTGAATTTGTAGTTATGGTTATATGAATATGAATAAATTAATCTAGTTTTCAATTTAACTCAATACCTGCTATTTTAATTTTCGGATTTATTTGTTAATTAAATAGAGAAAGATATCACTTTATTTTTATTTATTTTTTTGTTATTGTTATGTTTGTGTTTTGAAATAGTGATTGGTAATAGTCTTCTGAAATTGGGAATATGAATTATTGGTATAATGGTATGTGTGTTGGCGTTACGGTTCTAGGCATATACGTTTTGATATTTGCAAATTGATGAAAACCTGTTTGATGGAAGGATGTAAATTGTAAAAATATAAGAAATATGTAGTCGTTGACACATTAGAACTGCTATATTTTGTTTGAACGTGTTCTTTAACGATGTAATTGTTCTGACTGTTGTAGGGTTTTGAAAATTGGGAATAAGAATTATTCACTTCAGCCGTTGATCGGGTCTCCGTTCGGTTCTTTATTTCAAGTGGAGAATGGAATAAATGGTCCTTGTTTGTCTCAGGTCAAATTGACCCCCGAAGGTTTGTTTACATTCTTTCCATTTCATTTCTCGTTTATTAATTTTAAGATGTAGAATTTCTATGGTTTTTTGTGATTCCACTGCTTGAAGTTCTGTATATTTTAAAATCATCTATTTTGATAGGTTGATCGAAAAGAGGTTTTCTTTTTCCTGAAAAATCATGATTACACCAATTACTAATTTACCATGTGACATAACATATATGTAGACTTAGATGCCTAACTGAGTATGTGCATTAACTATATATAATTTCTTTTTTCATTTACTACCAGCTAATAACACCGAAGACAATAAAGAATGTGACATAAAGGATGAGCCAAGAGACAATCGTGCGTTGATTGATAATAATACAGCCCAGACACTTACTGGTGAAGATATAGAAGGATTGCGAAGGTTCGAATCTCATGTTTCACTTTATTTGAGCATGTGCTTAGTTGGCATTTACTTGCATTGACTGGTAGTTTTCTTTCATTATTGCTCGTTTTGGTTAATTTTCAATAATCTGTGTATGTTTTAATTCCAAATAATAGCTTTAGTTTCTCATAATTTGAGTCTTTGTAAATCTTCAAACGTGAAATTGACATTTTAGCTAATATGATGTCATCATGATGACATGGTAGTTTGTATTGTAGTCATTACATGTTACATGTCACATTATTGTACTTATACAGGTCAATGTATTCATGTACTTGTGTGGTTCATGTACTTATATTTGTGTCTGCTTTCTGATCGAAAACTACTTGCCTTATTTATTTGTAACTGGATTTTGGGAATGAAGACAGTGTTTATCAGCATCTGTTTTTTGAAAAGGAAATTCTTTATTTCGCCCGAACTTCCTCGTAAATTGTTGTAACAGAAGATATATAGAAACATTTATTCTAGAACAATCTTCGTGACATGTTGTAGTCTTGTTTTTTAGTTTGAAAAATCTATAATAATGATGTATACAACTTAAATCCAGACAGGGTGCAAGTGGAAATGAAATAGTTGAAGCTCTTATTGCCAATAGTGCAACATTTGAAAATAAAACGTCCTTTTCACAAGTGAGTTTTGTACATCACATTTAATGACTATAGTTGCGACTTGCATGTGTTATGCATACTTACTTCAAATCTTATCCGCAGGAAAAGTACAGGCTTAAGAAACAAAAGAAGTATGCTCCTAAAGTGCTCTTGAGACGTCCCTTTACTCGGAGGTAATACATCGCTATGGAGTTATAAATGCTATTGTATTAGTGGATTATTTTTGTTGGTTCATCTATATATAATTTTAATATAAACTTTATCTTTGAAAAATATTTGAGGATGATTATTTGTGACTTTGTTCTTCATTTTCTCATGTCAACTTATTCTTATTCCTTCCAGTATATGTGACACTTACTTCAAGAAGTATCCAGCGAGAACCGGGTAAGTTTCATAAAAGTTGTTTTAGAAGCATACTTTGTCTAACGATTCAAGAATATTCAACTTAGTGGCTAACTCATAACATACTAGTATCGGTTTTTCTGCATAAGAAAAGAAATAACCCTATAAAGACATACGGAGTACAATAAAGAGAAAAAAGGACGATGGTTGATAATAAAACAACAACAAAAAAAGACATGGACAAAGTTAATAGTTAAAGTTGCAAAATGAGTGGGTTATATGAGATGGATAACCGGTCAATCAATTTTTCGACTGTTAAGTTTGTCCATGTCTTTTTGTTTTTTTTATCAGTCATCGTTCTTTTTTTTCGCTATTACATGTCTTTATAGAGTTCAATGATCTCTTTTCATATGCAGAAAAATCGATATAAGCATGTTATGAATTCGTTGCTCAGTTGTATATTCATGTATCGTTGGATATAGTATGTTTGTAAAACAACTTTTATGTTGGGTTTTTTATATTCTCAGGTTCTTGCGAGTTGACACATTGTCTCTTCTTCTCTCGTTTGCTAATGTTACTGCACATTCTGATGTCCTTGTGGTGGATATGATTGGCGGTATAATTACTGGTGCTGTTGCAGAGCGTTTGGGAGGTATAGTTTTCTATTTTTAGTTATAATATTATATTTTTTGAACGGAAATTTTGACATCGAATACTCTCATTTGTCACCCACGCACGTGTTCGGGCGGAAACCCAAACTGCTAACCAGGGGACATTGAACCACAATCCATACGGGCATGTGGTCGAGCCTTTATCCTATCTAGCGGGCCGGTAAAACCTCCCTATAGGGTCAATACATACTATTAGTGTTCAATTGCTTTAAAGAAATCAGGGGCATCCCTAAGGATCGAACCCATGACCTCTCCATATCCCATGACTCAAGAACATGGGTTGAACCGTTGGGCTATGCCCGCTAGTTCTTTATTTTAATGTTCATAATCCAAAATGAATTTTATGAGTATCTACTTTATCAGGGAGATCCACATAATCGTTCGTTAGCATAAGGTAGAACGAAGGTTAATAAAGGCTCTAACTTGTTGGATGTTTTTGTTATCTTAGAGTCTTAGACTGTATATGTTAAATATTACTCCAACTTTTAGGCATTGTGACATCATATAAACAACATAATGGACTTTCTTCTTTAATCTGTAATTTGTTTCGCTCGTCACCCTTCCTACTTTTTAGTTGGTTGAATAATGCTATACATTTCACAGGAACTGGTTATGTTTGCAACACCTATCGTGGAGATTCTCCACATTCTATCGAGATAGTAAGAATATTTAACTTTGGTGATGAAATCAACAAAAGGTACGCACGTCATCTTTTATAAAAAATCATCCTTATTAGAAAAATATATACATTATTTCCGTGGTATGCAAGTCCATTATGTTGAACGTGTGTATCCATAAAACCGTTTTCTTGGTCCAGGATTGTGAGGTTGCCTCTTGCTGAACTATCAGCTCCTCAAAATGGAAATTCCAAAGAAAATGAAGGGCTTGAAGCTGCCAGTACTGTCGATAATCTATCTGATCAGTTTGATGTTAGTCAAGAATTGTACTTGCATCGTTATGGCTAGAGTTGGTCAAGTGGGTGGGTCATCAAAACGGGTTGGGCTGACTTGGAACAGTTAATGTCATAATTCCCTAATTTGATTACAGGAGTTATATAGATTCAATAAATATAAATTCTTCTAGAAAATGGTTTTGGAGGTTTTACATTTCAAAAATACATTTTGGGCGAATTCAAATTTTTTTATTTAACTCTTTTCATTCTAAAGTTTTTGACAGGGATATAATCAAATTTGAATTGACCTTTTCATTTGTCTAAACTAAATGGGGTTGAATTGCCACATATAGTTACAGGCTGCACAATAAGTATTATATGGAGACCTGAATATGTCTTCCTACAGGAATCGTTATCTTCAGTGCCCGTTAACATGGACGAGACCACATTATTATCCGAAGATGGGAAGCCAAGTACTGAGAGCCAGAAAGCTGTTGCTTCAAAAGGACATAAAGCTGCACAACCAGGAGAAAAAGCTCCTGAAGATGCTGTTAAGATGTGGAAAGAAAATGGATTTACAAGGTTAGCCCGATAACCAACAATTGGGTCATAATTGCTACCTTTACTAGTAATTCATTACTAGTTTCTAATTTTCATTTTTGATGTTGTAGCCTCATAATTACTGCTCCAGACGTGGATGCTTGGAGTATTTTGAAGGAGGTTTTACCATTTTTATCGTTTTCAGCTCCCTTCGTGATTTATCACCAGTACCTTCAGGTTATACCCGCTTCAACATTTTCGGGATACACGGATGCTTCTGTGTACACTTTTTTTTTTTTTTTTGGGTCGGGGGGGGGGGGGGGGGGGGGGGGGGGGGGGGGGGGGGGGTTACTTTGTGTGTATGTATATGTGTTTTCACAAATGGAAATTTGCCGTAATTATCATTATACAGACTACATATGTTATATTCATCCTGTTAGCATCAATATTGTTCTTATCCTTCTTGACGGTCGGAATTCTCTTTTGACCCATTTTCGGTTTTCTATCGGCGTCACTGATTTTCAATGTTTTGCGCCGTCGTTTTCTCGCTTGTTCAAGCTCTGTATACAGTAATTATTACATTTCCATTCGGACCATGCGAGATTAATAAAAAGCTATTTCTGCATTTTTTTGATTCCCTAATATATGAACCGGACATTGATTGGACCTGCTTTTGCTTACCTGCAGCCTTTGGCAACGTGCATGCACAATCTACAAGTTGAGAAAATGGCAATTGGGATGCAAATTACAGAACCATGGCTACGCGAATACCAGGTTTGTTGCATTCTCACTCTATTTATTTTCCGTTCATAAGTACTCCAAATTATCATTTGTGAAGCTTTTACTACTAAGTATTAATACTCCAAATTATCATCTTGGTGCATGACGATCGGATTATGATGTAGGTTCTTCCATCAAGAACTCACCCACACATGCAGATGAGTGCTTGTGGAGGATACGTGTTGAGTGGCACCAAAATATACAGCGATAATCAACTCAATAAATGAAATCTGATTGTTGTAACAAGTTAATCATGAAAATTTCTATCATAAATGGTCGAATAAGAACCGAATGTTCCTGCTGCTGCTTCTGTTACATGTAGTTTAGGTTTAGTCTGTTATGTTTTCGTCAATTTTGAATGTTGTTTAGGCAGTTGTTATCATTCCGATGAAAGATTTTGGTCAGTTAGGTTGAGAAAACATTGAAAATATTGTAACGTTACATTCTATGATTTTTTTTTATTTTTTTAAATCCTATAACTTGGTTGAACTTGATAGTTATTTATTTTTTCCCCATTTGACTTGTTATTCTTTCTCTCCTTGTAAAACCTCTGGAACGACAATTTTTTTATTTTTTTTTTATTTCTCTCTCATTGTAAAGCCTCTCGAACGCCAAATTTATTTTTTTTATTTTCTTTTCAGTTCCTTTCATTTCTTTCCACTAACTCTGGAACAGAGTGTTAGTTACGATATCAATAAGGAGGGAGAGGGGTCCCGTGGCAGTCTTAGTTTAAAAGTGTGTTTACAAAGTGTCACCTAAATTTTTTATATAGGATACTAAATTTGAATATAGGATTCAATATGTTTTATAATTCATGGTTTTTGAAAGTAAACACTAATTTTTTATATATATAAATTACTACTTAAATTGTATATGATTCAGTTGAAGCGATTCTATAACCATCACTCGTTAATGTTGTTACTTTGTGTGTATGTATATGTGTTTTCACAAATGGAAATTTGCCGTAATTATCATTATACAGACTACATATGTTATATTCATCCTGTTAGCATCAATATTGTTCTTATCCTTCTTGACGGTCGGAATTCTCTTTTGACCCATTTTCGGTTTTCTATCGGCGTCACTGATTTTCAATGTTTTGCGCCGTCGTTTTCTCGCTTGTTCAAGCTCTGTATAGAGTAATTATTACATTTCCATTCGGACCATGCGAGATTAATAAAAAGCTATTTCTGCATTTTTTTGATTCCCTAATATATGAACCGGACATTGATTGGACCTGCTTTTGCTTACCTGCAGCCATTGGCAACGTGCATGCACAATCTACAAGTTGAGAAAATGGCAATTGGGATGCAAATTACAGAACCATGGCTACGCGAATACCAGGTTTGTTGCATTCTCACTCTATTTATTTTCCGTTCATAAGTACTCCAAATTATCATTTGTGAAGCTTTTACTACTAAGTATTAATACTCCAAATTATCATCTTGGTGCATGACGATCGGATTATGATGTAGGTTCTTCCATCAAGAACTCACCCACACATGCAGATGAGTGCTTGTGGAGGATACGTGTTGAGTGGCACCAAAATATACAGCGATAATCAACTCAATAAATGAAATCTGATTGTTGTAACAAGTTAATCATGAAAATTTCTATCATAAATGGTCGAATAAGAACCGAATGTTCCTGCTGCTGCTTCTGTTACATGTAGTTTAGGTTTAGTCTGTTATGTTTTCGTCAATTTTGAATGTTGTTTAGGCAGTTGTTATCATTCCGATGAAAG
The DNA here is from genome assembly GCF_046630445.1 of Rutidosis leptorrhynchoides. NCBI lineage: Eukaryota > Viridiplantae > Streptophyta > Magnoliopsida > Asterales > Asteraceae > Rutidosis > Rutidosis leptorrhynchoides. The sequence goes on from NC_092333.1 coordinate 30,278,669, forward strand.
ATTTTGGTCAGTTAGGTTGAGAAAACATTGAAAATATTGTAACGTTACATTCTATGATTTTTTTTTTTTTTTTTAAATCCTATAACTTGGTTGAACTTGATAGTTATTTATTTTTTCCCCATTTGACTTGTTATTCTTTCTCTCCTTGTAAAACCTCTGGAACGACAATTTTTTTATTTTTTTTTTATTTCTCTCTCATTGTAAAGCCTCTCGAACGCCAAATTTATTTTTTTTATTTTCTTTTCAGTTCCTTTCATTTCTTTCCACTAACTCTGGAACAGAGTGTTAGTTACGATATCAATAAGGAGGGAGAGGGGTCCCGTGGCAGTCTTAGTTTAAAAGTGTGTTTACAAAGTGTCACCTAAATTTTTTATATAGGATACTAAATTTGAATATAGGATTCAATATGTTTTATAATTCATGGTTTTTGAAAGTAAACACTAATTTTTTATATATATAAATTACTACTTAAATTGTATATGATTCAGTTGAAGCGATTCTATAACCATCACTCGTTAATGTTGTTACTATTAACAGTTAAAGTAAGAATATCTTTATTTTTGTAATATTCGTATATTTGTTAAACATGATGATTTTTTTTTTAACCAAAACACCTTCATCAAAATGAAAGTGTGTATCAAACAAGGATTACAAAGACAAGAATCAACAAGCGAGAACAATTAAGATAACAAAACAAAAACTACGCTCGACCCACGCACAACCTAAACCAGAACCATAACAAAGATCTAACAAATCACATCAAATGGAACAATACAAACCAAAGACCCACATGAATAAAAAAACAAAGAAAAACAGAAATAGGCAAAACATAAGAACAAAACATCACATGAACCCACATCAACCACGCTATTTTCCTGTCCAACTTTTTTCTTGGTTCATCTTACCGGACTGTGGTTAGAAATGTTACCTTGGATGCTAGGAGATGCTTGTGGGAAGATAAAGCTTGTGAGGCTTTATGTAAGAAGTCTATTTTGGTTAATCCGGGTTGAGGAGGGTTCTTTGGATGAAGGTGTTAATGGCGTTGATTTTGAGATCGGGGTAGCTTCGGATGGGTGGTCGGGTCCATTACTTGAGACGGTGCTTAGACTGTAACATTCCGCCTTTTTCCGTTTAACTATTTAAATTCCGTTATATGTTTATAACATCTCCCGTTGATACGCGTTTTAAAAATATCTCGTTTAGGTAATTCACGCACCCGCAACCGAACTCGAGGGACTAGTTTCGCCAAAGAGCCGAAGAGGTGACTAGCATTTGACTAGTCAACCCCACCTCCTTTCTTTTTCATTATCATTTTCCTTTTCTTTCACTACTTCTCCATTTTCTTTCAATTATCCATTTCAAAGAATCATCATCTAAATCCAAGCTAGCGGGTGTCTTGCAAAACAAATTACATATTTGGAATCCTTGCAACTTCCTCTTCGATTCCATACCGATTTCATCAAGTTTGGGTAACTTTCTAAAATCACTAGATTTTGTGTTCTTGATGTTTTTAACTTATAAAGTTGTTAATTAGTGTCTATGGCTCAAGTCTAACATGAATATGTGATTTACATGTTCGATTTTGTTATTTGAAGTAACTAGCATGAACATAAACTTTGGTGTGTTTGATTTGGTGATTTGGTTGTGTGGATGATGTTAAATGTTATAAATGCATGTATTAAATGTGTTCCTAACATCACTAGCTTCAATTTGATGTGTAGGTTGTTTTAGAAAACTTCATAAACATGATTAGTGATTTTGATGTTGTTGGTTAGGGTTTGATAGAATTGAATGTGAACATTTAATGTATTGAATGCCATGAATTGTGGTTGGTAAGTGGTTAGTTAGATTGTATGCTTGATTACCTACGAAACGGCGTGTCATATGTATGCATTTAATTCCCGAATCCTATTTTGTGCATTTATGAACTTGAGCATTAATTGAGCATTAAATGTTGGAAAGTCGGTTATTGCAAATGATGTTTTTGGTTGAAGAAATGTGTTTAGTTGTGTTCTTTGTCAAATTAGCTTTCCAACGATATAAAATGCGTGTCATAAGTGTTTACGGTTTGTGATTTGTGTTTGATCGAAGTTCGGAAAAAGACTTGAACAATTGAAACTAACCAGGCACCAGCACACGTTATGTGCCGCGGCGCGGCCAGCCTATGTCGCGGCGCGACATAAGGCGTGTCCAGGTTCTGACCTCCTTGGTCAAAATAAGAAAAATGTTTGGCACGCTATGGAACTCCGATTCACATGAGACTTGTTCTAACATGCTTGTATATGAATAAAAACCTCAGAAAAATAGTTCGGGACCCGACCTGAACGTGTTGACTTTTTCGTTGACTTTGACTGACTAAAGTTTGACTTTTTGTCAAACTTAACCAAATGATTATGCAACCTTCCTAGCTTGTTTCTATACTTGTATCTTGCATGAAACTTGACAAATTGATTCACATGCTACATAATCGAGTCGTAACGAGCCATAGGACTAATTGAACATCTTTGACCTATCGTGTTTACCGTTATTGATACGACCTATTTGTTTAGGTCAAGACTAGCATTATCCTTTGCACACGTTACTTTGTGAAGTACTTTTCATACGTGCACTCAAGGTGAGATCATAGTCCCATCTTTCAAAAACTTTTACGCTTTAAACTATGGGATGAGAAACATATACGTATCATACTTTTACACTTGAACACAAGTACGAAAACGAACATTCCACGTACGGGTTTGAACGAAAATCCTCAATTCAATTATCATTAGTTACACTTGCAGGGTGTAAAACGTGAACTTATATTATGTGATCACATGGGCTTGACGAGCCTCATTCGGACGGTTCGCTACCGTTAGCGAATGAAATATATTTTCGGGTCTAGTGTATGTTCTAACACTATGCAAAGGGTGCAAAACAGTTAAGTTTGATAATTGGGTGCCCGCGAAACAAATAACAACTTTGGAATGCAAATGATTTTGATAATCATATTATATTAAATCTTGTGGTTCAAATGCAACGTTTACTAAAACACCTATGATTTCACCAACGTTTTCGTTGACAGTTTTCTATATGTTTTCTAGGTCCTTGAACGCTACTTGATACATGCTTCCGCACTCTTTTTGATACTTGCTTGGATGTCGAGTATACATGCATAGTTGGAGCGTCTTTTGACAACTCTTAAATTGTGTCGCATAGGTTTCATTCGTACGTTAAACTCTGTAATGTAACTAGTCTTTGAACTACTTTTGTAAACTTGAAACATCCTTTTACTTATGAAATGAATGCGACATATTTTGGTCAAACGTCATGTTAAAGACTTATGACCACGTAACGGGACCTAAGTAGTCGGCGCCGTCAAACATGATTTGGTCGGGTCGCTACAGATGGTATCAGAGCGTTGGTTGTAGGGATTTAGAGTTCATTGGTGTCAACCCCGAGTCATAGGGTGCATTAGTGAGTCTAGACTACAACCGACATATAGACTCGAAGTAGGAATTACTTGACTACTTGTGCATTTATACTCGAACTCTTCTATCATATCTAATTCTTATTCAATCTTAATCTCACGTTACTTGATTTAATTGACGCGCCACCTTGACTATATGAAATAGTGTCGAATGCACATATGAATTAGGGTAATATAATTTCCGAGATTATATTACGGTGACTCATATGAACATTCCGACATTATGACATAAAGAATTTAAGGCGAGTCAAGGAAAATTTCTCTCTATCCTTATTCCATATCATGATTAGTATTATTGAAAATACTAATCAACGGTATTCTTGTGTTTTGAAGGGACAATGCCTCCTCGTCGTGTGCCACGCCATGAGACTCCTGAACAAGCTCTACAACGAATGGTAGCCACCGCCGTAGAGGCGGCCATGGCCGGTCACTCCTCCAACAACAACAATAACAATAACAACAACAACAATGGAGCCGGTAACTCAAGCGAAGGGTGCTCCTACAAAGCCTTCATGGGGTGGAAACCTCACACTTTTGATGGAACCGGGGGACCGGTTGTACTCACTCGATGGTTCGAACAAACGGAAGCCGTTTTTAGCATAAGCGGTTGTCGGGACCAAGATAAAGTCAAATATTCCACCCACACCTTTACCGGTATCGCCCTCACGTGGTGGAACACGTATGTACAATCGGTGGGTACCGACGAAGCTCACGCCCTCTCTTGGGCCGATTTAAGGGAAAGGTTGATCGTCGAGTTTTTCCCTCGTGAAGAAACCCGAAAGCTCGAGCAAGAGCTAAGAACTTTAAAGGCGGTCAGAAACGATCTCAAGTCCTACAATCAACGATTCGCCGAGCTATCCTTGATGTGTCCCAACCTCGTGAACCCCGAATCTCAAAGGGTCGAACTCTACATGGATGGTCTTCCAAAGAGCATCAAACAAGGAGTGATGTCATCCAAACCCGCTAACCTACAACAAGCCTTAAACATGGCCCACCAATTGATCGAAACGGTTGACGAAATCATAGTTCCGGCACCTAAGGCCGAGGATAAATCGGGCGGCAACAAAAGAAAATGGGAAGCTCCCCAATCAAGCAACAACTACAACAACAACTTCACCAAAAAGCCTTTCACCTCCGACGCCAAGAAAAGTTATGGCGGAAATAAACCCTTTTGCAACAAATACCACAAACACCACTATGGTGAATGTAGCAATCTATTTTGCCACCGGTGCCAAAGGGGTGGTCATGTGGCCAACGATTGTAGAAGTGCCGCCCCCGTCGCTCAAAAGGTGCCCAATGCACCAAAATCGGGTACTTGTTATGAATGTGGCCAGACGGGTCATTTTAGAAATGCATGTCCGAAGAAGAAAGCCAACACCAACACACGCGGACGAGCTTTCAACATCAACACCGAGGAAGCCCGAGATGACAATGAATTAGTCACGGGTACGTTTCTCCTCAACAACACTTATGTTACTTGTTTATTCGATTCGGGTGCTGATAAGAGTTTTGTATCCAAGACTTTGACTCATTCTTTTAACACTCCACCACTTCCACTAGATACCACTTATACCATTGAAGTGACCAACGGAAAACTATTGAGTGCCGACACATATTACCGGGGGTGTACGTTAAACATTTTGGGTAATGAGTTTGAAATTGACTTGATACCCATGGAACTAGGAAGCTTCGATGTAATAATCGGTATGAATTGGCTAGCCAAAACGAAATCTCACATCCTTTGTGATCTTAACGCAATCCGAATTCCTATCGAGAATGGTGAACCTTTGATCGTCTATGGCGATAAGAGTTGCACCGGACTCAACCTCGTTTCATGCATTAAAGTTAGAAAACTACTCCGTAAGGGTTGTTTTGCGATCCTTGCTCACGTTAAGAAAGTCGAGTCCGATGAGAAGCACATCGATGATGTGCCAATTGTTAGTGACTATTCTGATGTATTTCCCGACGAATTGCCGGGTCTTCCACCTCATCGACCAGTTGAATTCCAAATCGATCTTATTTCGGGAGCCGCACCCGTAGCACGTGCACCATATAGACTCGCTCCATCCGAAATGCAAGAATTGCAAAGTCAAATCCAAGAACTACTTGATCGTGGTTTTATCCAACCTAGCCATTCACCTTGGGGCGCTCCGATTTTGTTTGTTAAAAAGAAAGACGGATCCCTACGAATGTGCATTGATTATCGTGAACTAAACAAATTGACAGTTAAGAACCGATATCCTCTTCCTCGCATCGATGACCTCTTTGATCAACTACAAGGGTCTTGTGTATATTCGAAAATCGATCTCCGCTCGGGTTATCATCAATTAAGGGTTAAGGGGAAGATGTCTCCAAAACCGCTTTTCGAACTCGTTATGGTGGTTATGAATTCCTTGTCATTCCATTTGGTCTCACTAACGCACCGGCGGTGTTCATGGATCTTATGAACCGCGTGTGCAAACCGTATCTTGACAAATTCGTTATCGTGTTCATCGATGATATTTTGGTTTATTCTAAAAGCAAAGAAGAACACGAGGAACACCTCCGACTTGTGCTTGAACTTTTAAGACAAGAACGACTCTATGCCAAATTCTCCAAGTGTGAATTTTGGTTGAAGGAAGTTCAATTTCTTGGTCATGTTGTAAGTGACCAAGGTATTAAAGTCGATCCATCAAAAATCGAAGCCATTAGTAAATGGGAGACTCCTACAACTCCTACTCACATTCGTCAATTCTTGGGTCTCGCTGGATACTATCGTAGATTCATCAAAGATTTCTCTTTGGTCGCTCGTCCTCTAACCGCGTTAACTCATAAGGGAAGAAAATTCGTTTGGGCAACCGAACAAGAATCCGCATTTCAAATCTTGAAAACGAAGCTAACCACCGCTCCTATTTTGTCACTTCCTGAGGGCAACGATGATTTTGTTGTGTATTGCGACGCCTCGAAACATGGTTTTGGGTGTGTGTTGATGCAACGAACGAAAGTCATTTCTTATGCTTCTCGACAACTCAAAATTCATGAACGAAACTACACGACACATGATCTCGAACTCGGAGCCGTTGTCTTTGCACTTAAAATGTGGAGACACTATCTTTATGGAACCAAGAGTACAATCTTTACCGATCACAAAAGTCTCCAACACATCTTCGATCAAAAGCAACTAAACATGAGACAACGAAGGTGGATTGAAACCTTAAACGATTACGATTGCGAGCTTCGTTACCATCCCAGAAAGGCAAATGTAGTAGCCGATGCCTTAAGTCAAAAAGAAAGAGCGGTGCCTCTTCGTGTCCGAGCCTTAAACATCACCATCCACACAAACCTTAATAGCCAAATTCGGGTAGCCCAAGATGAAGCTCTCAAGGATGAAAACGTTTCACACGAGCTCTTGAACATTCTCGTCTCTCGATTCGAAGCTAAGGAAACCGGACTCCGATATTTCGCCGGAAGGATTTGGGTGCCTAGTTATGGGGACCTACAAAGTCTTATTTTAGATGAAGCCGATAAGTCACGATACTCGATTCACCCCGGTGCCAATAAGATGTACCACGACCTTAAACAACAATATTGGTGGCCGAACATCAAAAGGGATGTAGCTACTTATGTTTCCAAGTGTTTGACATGTTTCAAAGTCAAAGCCGAACACCAACGACCGTTCGAACTACTTCAACAACCCGAGATCCCACAATGGAAGTGGGAAAGGATAATGATGGATTTTATCACCAAACTACCAAAAACGACGGGCGGTTATGATACCATTTGGGTTATTGTTGACCGTCTCACCAAATCCGCACACTTTCTCGCCATGAAGGAGACCGACAAAATGGAGAAACTTGCACAACTTTACATCAAGGAGATCGTAGCCCGACACGGTGTACCTTTATCTATTATCTCCTACCGAGATGGCCGTTTTGTTTCTAGATTTTGGCGTACCTTGCAAGAAGCGTTGGGAACGCGTCTAGACATGAGCACCGCATATCATCCTCAATCCGATGGGCAAAGTGAACGCACAATTCAAACCTTAGAGGACATGTTACGGGCTTGTGTTGTTGATTTTGGAAAAGCTTGGGACAAGCACTTACCTCTCGCCGAATTCTCCTACAACAATAGTTATCACGCGAGTATAAAAGCCGCCCCATTCGAAGCGTTATATGGCCGAAAATGCCGTTCTCCTCTTTGTTGGGCCGAAGTAGGCGACATACAAATCACCGGACCCGAACTCATTCACGAAACCACCGAGAAGATCGTTCAAATCCGAGATAGGCTTCGGACGGCCCGGAGTCCTCAAAAGTGCTATACCGACAAAAGACGCAACGACCTCGAATTTCAAGTCGGTGACCGAGTAATGTTAAAAGTCACACCTTGGAAAGGTGTAATCCGTTTTGGGAAACGCGGGAAGCTAAATCCGCGGTATATTGGTCCTTTCGAAATCTTGGAGCGTATTGGAACCGTTGCTTATCGTTTAGACCTTCCGCCTCAATTGAACTCCGTCCATCCTACCTTCCATGTATCTAACTTGAAAAAGTGTCTTGCCGAACCTGATATCGTCATCCCTCTCGAGGAACTTACTATTGATGACAAACTTCATTTTTTGGAGGAACCGGTTGAAATTGTGGACACCTCCGTCAAGACATTGAAACAAAGCCGAATTCTGATTGTTAAAGTCCATTGGAACGCCAAAAGAGGACCCGAGTTTACTTGGGAAAGGCAAGATCAAAGGCAAAGGAAATACCCTCACCTATTCCCGGTTCCGGAAACGCAAGATTCCGAGGAAGAAACAACGACTACTACGCCTACTTAAATTTCGGGACGAAATTTCTTTTAAGGAGTAGGTAATGTAACATCCCACCTTTTTCCGTTTACTTTTCTATTTAACTATTTAAATTCCGTTATATGTTTATAACATCTCCCGTTGATACGCGTTTTAAAAATATCTCGTTTAGGTAATTCACGCACCCACAACCAAACTCGAGGGACTAGTTTCGCCAAAGAGCCAAAGAGGTGACTAGCATTTGACTAGTCAACCCCACCTCCTTTCTTTTTCATTATCATTTTCCTTTTCTTTCACTACTTCTCCATTTTCTTTCAATTATCCATTTCAAAGAATCATTATCTAAATCCAAGCTAGCGGGTGTCTTGCAAAACAAATTACATATTTGGAATCCTTGCAACTTCCTCTTCGATTCCATACCGATTTCATCAAGTTTGGGTAACTTTCTAAAATCACTAGATTTTGTGTTCTTGATGTTTTTAACTTATAAAGTTGTTAATTAGTGTCTATGGCTCAAGTCTAACATGAATATGTGATTTACATGTTCGATTTTGTTATTTGAAGTAACTAGCATGAACATAAACTTTGGTGTGTTTGATTTGGTGATTTGGTTGTGTGGATGATGTTAAATGTTATAAATGCATGTATTAAATGTGTTCCTAACATCACTAGCTTCAATTTGATGTGTAGGTTGTTTTAGAAAACTTCATAAACATGATTAGTGATTTTGATGTTGTTGGTTAGGGTTTGATAGAATTGAATGTGAACATTTAATGTATTGAATGCCATGAATTGTGGTTGGTAAGTGGTTAGTTAGATTGTATGCTTGATTACCTACGAAACGACGTGTCATATGTATGCATTTAATTCCCGAATCCTATTTTGTGCATTTATGAACTTGAGCATTAATTGAGCATTAAATGTTGGAAATTCGGTTATTGCAAATGATGTTTTTGGTTGAAGAAATGTGTTTAGTTGTGTTCTTTGTCAAATTAGCTTTCCAACGATATAAAATGCGTGTCATAAGTGTTTACGGTTTGTGATTTGTGTTTGATCGAAGTTCGGAAAAAGACTTGAACAATTGAAACTAACCAGGCACCAGCACACGTTATGTGCCGCGGCGCGGCCAGCCTATGTCGCGGCGCGACATAAGGCGTGTCCAGGTTCTGACCTCCTTGGTCAAAATAAGAAAAATGTTTGGCACGCTATGGACATCCGATTCACATGAGACTTGTTCTAACATGCTTGTATATGAATAAAAACCTCAGAAAAATAGTTCGGGACCCGACCCGAACGTGTTGACTTTTTCGTTGACTTTGACCGACCAAAGTTTGACTTTTTGTCAAACTTAACCAAATGATTATGCAACCTTCCTAGCTTGTTTCTATACTTGTATCTTGCATGAAACTTGACAAATTGATTCACATGCTACATAATCGAGTCGTAACGAGCCATAGGACTAATTGAACATCTTTGACCTATCGTGTTTACCGTTATTGATACGACCTATTTGTTTAGGTCAAGACTAGCATTATCCTTTGCACACGTTACTTTGTGAAGTACTTTTCATACGTGCACTCAAGGTGAGATCATAGTCCCATCTTTTAACAACTTTTACGCTTTAAACTATGGGATGAGAAACATATACGTATCATACTTTTACACTTGAACACAAGTACGAAAACGAACATTTCACGTACGGGTTTGAACGAAAATCCTCAATTCAATTATCATTAGTTACACTTGCAGGGTGTAAACGTAAACTTATATTATGTGATCACATGGGCTTGACGAGCCTCATTCGGACGGTTCGCTACCGTTAGCGGATGAAATATATTTTCGGGTCTAGTGTATGTTCTAACACTACGCAAAGGGTGCAAAACAATTAAGTTTGATAATTGGGTGCCCGCGAAACAAATAACAACTTTGGAATGCAAATGATTTTGATAATCATATTATATTAAATCTTGTGGTTCAAATGCAACGTTTACTAAAACACCTATGATTTCACCAACGTTTTCGTTGACAGTTTTCTATATGTTTTCTCAGGTCCTTGAACGCTACTTGATACATGCTTCCACACTCTTTTTGATACTTGCTTGGATGTCGAGTATACATGCATAGTTGGAGCGTCTTTTGACAACTCTTAAATTGTGTCGCATAGGTTTCATTCGTACGTTAAACTTTGTAATGTAACTAGTCTTTGAACTACTTTGGTAAACTTGAAACATCCTTTTACTTATGAAATGAATGCGACATATTTTGGTCAAACGTCATGTTAAAGACTTATGACCACGTAACGGGACCTAAGTAGTCGGCGCCGTCAAACATGATTTGGTCGGGTCGCTACATAGACTCCCTACAGTTGAAGGAAAATTGATGGGTTCCTCTTCTTTTGACTCGCCCAAAACTTACTCGTTCACGTCTTGATCCGGTAAGCCAGTGGTTCAGCAAAGGGTGATGGTAAGGTTATTAATCCGAGCTTGAGTGGGAAGAAGGCTTCTACTGCTATCGAGAAACATGGTTGTTCGTAATTTATTTTGTCCGTGTTTGGTTTTGGTGTATTCATTTTAGATTGTTGGTATGTTTCTTGTCTCTCTTCTAGCCATGCTTTAGTGTATGAGTGTTTTTTTTCTTTTTCTTTCTGTTTAGATAGTTCTTGTTTGGGTTGTCACCCGTTTGTTGATTTCTTGTTTCTTTTCAATTTGACTCGTCTTAGATAGTCTTTTATTTAGGTTGGTGTATATTGATAAGATCTTTCATCGGTTGATTTTTTTTATAGCTAAAATAACAATTACTATTAAATTTAGCTTCATTAATAAATGAAGGATTCTATGATACAACGACTCGATGACTGTTAGGTTGACTCGTCTTAGATATTCTTTTATTTAGGTTGGTGTTTATTGACAAGATCTTTCATCGGTTTATTTATTATTTTATAGCTAAAATAACAATTACTATTAAATTTAGCTCCATTAATAAATGAAGGATTCTATGATACGACTCGATGACTGTTAGAACTCGAAAAAAGTAAACAATCTAAAAAAACCTAAAAGATAGCTAAATAAACCGAACTAAAAACGAGAACGATCATGCAACTAAGACTGTTTCTAACCCTGCCTGTGACATCACAGGCAGATTTGTACTTTTTGGCTCAAAAAGTGCATTTGCTGTGACATGGCAGTGTCAGATTTTGAACCCCCCCCCCCCCCCCCCCCACAATAACCCCAAATGTCAAATGGTAGTGTCAAATTCAGTATGGCCCACCAGTTTTGTATTTTTTTTCAAATTAATTAAAATGGTAAATAAATACAACAAAATAAAATAAATTACATATTAAATAAAAAAATACATAATTAATTTTTCATAAGAATTTAATAATACATAAATTGACGATTACATAGATTCAATAAAAAAAAACTAATTCGCATTGCAAAAAGTGGGTGGAAGGTTCCAAATATGCTCGACTAAATCCTCGGTAAGTTGGTTGTGCATATCTCGATCCCTTATTTCTCTTGCGATGATATCTCGATCCCGTCCTCTGTTTCGTATACGTTCCATACCATTTTCCATTTCTTCGATAGTGAATCTTTCTTCCCATTTAGAAAGTGAAAAGCCGTTATCTTCAAGTATCATGTTATGTAATATGAGGCAACATTCCATCACTCTTCGCATCCTGTTAACTGACATGCTTCGTGAAGCTATGCGTATAATATGAAAACGACCTTGAAGAACCCCAAATGCCCTCTCTATATCCTTTCGGGCACTAGCTTGAAATCTTGTAAACTTAATCGTTGGTTCTTCAGTAGGACATGAATATCCTTTAACTAAATGAAGTGACCCATCCTAATCAATCTGGACGAAGTCCATATCGATTATAAACGATTCACAATAGTTGATTACATCGCGAGGTTCATGACCTCTATATGATACATTTTACAAACATTGCATTCGTTTTTTGAAAGACAAACTTTCTTTACATCGAAAGTTGACTACATGCATACCATTTCATAATATATCCAACTATAATTGACTTAATAATAATCTTGATGAACTCAACGACTCGAATGCAACGTCTTTCGAAATATGTCATGAATGACTCCAAGTAATATCCTTAAAATGAGCTAATGCACAGCGGAAGATTTCTTTCATACCTGAGAATAAACATGCTTTAAAATGTCAACCAAAAAGTTGGTGAGTTCATTAGTTTAACATAAATAATCATTTCCATCATTTTAATAGACCACAAGATTTTCATTTCTCATAAATATACGTCCCATGCATAGAGACAAAAAAATCATTCATATGGATTGAACACCTGGTAACCGACGTTAACTTTAATGCATAGAATATCCCCAAACAGAACCTTTCATCTATTTAATAATTATCTCGAAGTACTAAAGCATTCGTATCCCGAATGGAACTTGTCAAGGTCCATAGATCTATCTTTAGGATTCGCATCAATCAGGAGCCATTTCCCTAAATTCTTAGGTTACCAGACTTGAAGGGCGATATTCGGTTAATAATCCAACCATATAATGTAGTTTTGATTACTTGTGTCTATTCCGTAAAACATTTATAAAAGCAGCGCATGTATTCTCAGTCCCAAAAATATATATTGCAAAAGCATTTAAAAAGGGAGCAAAGGAAACTCACTATACGATATTTTGTAGTAAAAATATGCATACGACGATACTGAACAATGTAGGGTTGGCCTCGGATTCACGAACCTATATCAATTGTATATATATATATTAAAACGTATAATCGTAATCGAACAATTTATATATATATATTTAGTTACGTATTAAAATTAATATTTATATACAATTTTATTAATACTTATAATATATTATAATACTTATTCGATATGTAATTTAGTTAACGTTATATCAATGTAAATAATATTATATCATGATATTAAGCAATATTAGTATACGTATGTATTAATTATGTTTTTATATACATTTCTTTTGTTTGCAAAATAATATTTATAATAATATTAGAATAAGTATAATAATAATAGTAATAATAGTTTTAATACTAATAATAATGATAATAATAATAGTTTTTATTAAAAATGATAGTTTTAATAAACATGATAATTTTGGTAATAAGGATACTACTAGTAATAATAATAATAATTAAAATGTTTTTAATAATAATAATGATAATAAAGATAACACTTAATAATATTAACGATTAAGTTTTATGATTCTAACTTATAACATTCCTTTTTGTCAAGTTTATATAATATTAACATCGTTCTTAATACTTAATATTTTAATTATATTATTAAGCGTAATCGTAATCATTTTACACTGTTATATATCATACACGTTTTCATGAGCGTATCACGTTTATATCTATACTTAACAATACTATATAATTATATCATTTTGTCATGTCATACCTAATTATAAACATAATCATACTTATTTTTATCCATAATACAATAACTATAATAATGATAAACAATAATTTTAAAAAATAATGATAATACTAATAATAATAATAATAATAATAATAATAATAATAATAATAATAATAATAATAATAATAATACGTAATAATAACATAATAATAATAATAATAATAATAATAATAATAATAATTATTATTATTATAATAATAATAATAATAATAATAATAATAATAATAATAATAATAATAATAATAATAATAATAATAATAATAATAATAATAATAATAATAATAATAATTAAAGAGTTCAACCTTTAAAAGGCTTTCTAAAAGAAACTGCTCCAGTCGAGACTCGAACCCGTGACCTCCCGCTCACACCACAACACCCTTAGCCATCTAACCATTTCCATTTTTTTCTTCTGAATTATAACCCTAAATAATATTTATAACATATATCTCTCTGTTTCTAATTAAATCTTCTTCTTCTTCTTCACAAGACAAGTTGACCAGAGTACAACGAAATCATAACAACAAATTTTTTTTATCATCTATCTTCATTAAATCAGTATCATCATCATCCTAATCACTTTCATAAGCATAATCATAATCTTAATCATATCATCACCGCTCGTTCTTCATTATCATATCATAACATCATCTCTCCGTCACCATCATCATTATAAAAAAAACTCACATCATCCTCATGCTTCATTATCATCGACATCCCTATAATATACTCGCCAACATCATCATTTGAACTTAATCAGGAAACATGAAACGTATACCTTATGATATATGATATATATTCGGCCCAATTGAATTAAACTCTCGGCCCACTTATCAATAGCCCAATATTAATTATTTTAACAGCCCAATTCGATTTAAGTTAACCTCAAGTGGATCAAAATAGTAGCTGAGTTTAAAAAGAAATCAAAAAATAGAAAACGAACTCGTAGCTTTGTTCCAGTAGTATAACGTCGACCTTCTGGGTTCGATTCAACATTAACACCTTGTTAACATAATTATCGTTACATTACTATCATCATATACGTTATCTTCTCCGTATCTTCATCGCGATCACCACCTACTGTTTATTATCTTCTATTCATCGTTATCCTTTATCATCGTCTTCATCTCGTTTAGCTTAATTCGTTATACACAAACATAAATGGGTACGTACAGCAGCAACAAACAGTAACCTTCATGATTTACGCGAAACTCGTAAACTAAAGGCGAAACGTGAACTGTTACAACATATGTTGCAGGTAGCAATTGTGATGGTTTTCGAGCTGAGTAGCAGGTTTTCTTGCAAGTCAGTTTCGAATGGGGCTGTGGTGTTTAAAGGTGGTGAAGGGGATCATTAATGGTGGTGAAGGGTCACAAAGAAGATGGAAGAGAACGAGAGAGATAGATGGTGGTGATCGATTTACAATGGTCGAATAGATAAAGAAAAAGAGGATTAGTTAGTAATTTGGATAGTAGTATTGGTGGGGTACTGGAAACGAATTAGAAACAGAAAAAGTAACGTGTTTTATCTATGATGGTGCTAACTTGTCGATGATGGTTCACGGTGGTGGTTCAAGGTGTGTCGAGGGTGGTGGCAGGATGCTAAGGTGACCGATGGTTTGAATTGGGTTGTTGTAGAAGGTGCCGATGGGTTATGGTGGTGATAGAAGTTTGGAAGGTTGAAAATAATCTTGGTGATGGTTTTTAAATCTTGCAAATATTAGGTGTATTTATATATATAAGTTACTTTTATAGATTATGTAATATAATATAATGTAATATTAGTGGAAATTGAAAAGTGATATCACAATAATTCTAACAGTGAGCAGCCATAAATCTTAACTTATGTGCCGACAGTTTTTAACTCGAGGAGTATATCGTGTCTTTTACTAAAGAGTTAACATAATAAAGTGTTCCTAAAAATCCCAAATTTTTAGATTGAACATATTTAATTATTTCACTCATTACCTGTTTGAAACCTGATCAAAAAGGCTCAAAAATTATTTATTTTATGTTCCGATTTATATGTACGGAGTACTAATATTTAAACTTAAAAAGGTAAAAATACTTTTAAAAAATCTAAAATCTTCGTAATCGATTTACAGTTCAACTTTTATTTTAATCCATCATAAACTTATATTAAATCTATATGAATGCTAACGAAATGTCAACCGAGTATTACAGACGTTTACTAATTAAGCTCGAAATCATTTATATTCTCTTTCTATATATAAACAGTTTTAAAATAGCAAAGTTAATTACTAAATCAAATATATTATATATTTTAAACAAATAGATTTAATATAACTTTATATATTTACAAGTAATATTTATATACATATTTATATATCTATATATTCTATAGTTTCCATTAATCGCATTTTATTTTATTTATTTTTACAATATAAATCCTAATAATCATATTATATAATATTCTAAATTATCTTTTAAATTGTAAATACCTATTTAATTATATATGTTATCTATTTACAAATAGTTGTTCGTGAATCGTCGGGAATGGTCGAAAGTCAAACGAATATATGAAACAGTTCAAAATATTTGTGACTCAACATTACAGACTTTGCTTATCGTGTCGAAATAATATAAAGTTCAAGTTTAAATTTGGTTGGAAATTTTTGGGTCATTACAGTACCTACCCGTTAAAGAAATTTCGTCCCGAAATTTGAGTGAGGTGGTCATGGCTAACAATAAAAATGTTTTCATGACGAATACGAGCTGATAAATAGAGTTTTATTACTGTTGAGTAATATGGATAAGATAATTCGACTACTCAAAGAGTACGAGTGAAGCTATCACAAAAGAGTGAAATGAGAAAATAAAGTTTCGTCATAACTTTTACTAGTCATGGTTAAATTCCGGATTTCAAGGGATTTAAAGAAAATCTTCGAAATCTATAAGATCTGATTCTTCGGGATTTATGGAAATTAAGATCTCTTTAATTAATTACGGTGATCTGCCCCGATTACTACGTCTGATATTTCCTTTATAAATTTGCCTTTTCCGTTCCATTTGTTTTCACCACTTCTATACTCAATTTCCAAATTCAAAAGATTTATGAAAATGCTTAACCCTGTTCTGATCCTTGTTCTTATTCTAACTATCACAATGATCGTTCTTCTTTTCCAACTCCCACCTGAAGAATCTGTTTATTTCTATTATGCTCCAGGGATTATTGTATTTATAATCCTCCCGTGTCTTTATATTGCTATACGTACTGATATCCACGGTTTGTAATTTCGGTGTTGTCATTGGGCTTTATATTTTCTCTTATATTTTGGATCTCTTTGCTTTTTTTTTTATTATCCTCTCGACCTCTATTAAAGCGAGCAACGGTCTAGAATTCGTAAGTATGGAGTTTCAAATGAACTTAATGTTCTAAACAAGAAAGAACGTGATAGGACGATTTGATTTGTCAAATTACCTGAGTCACTGAGAATAGAACTATCAAGAATATATTTTTCTTGATATGTTCAGAAGTTAAGCAGAATGAAAGAGTTATATAACATGGCACATGATGACGTTAGGATCTGTGAATCATCACATCCCATTAGAAAGTCAGCATGATTTACTGTAATATAATCACGTTGATCAAATGTCATTATATTATACTAATTTATGCATCAATTTCTTTACATTTCTCGGGAATTCATTCATAAATTAAACTTAGATTATTCAGAAGTTTCCAATATAATGAAACACAGGAAGCACGAAGAGGTGTATAATTTCGAACGAGAATATTTATGAAAATATCCTCAGAAATATCGAAGATATTTATAATGATATTTTGGAATTTCCAAGTTCAAAGGTTGATGAAGAAAAATTTTCCGCAAGATTTTAAGATGACTTTGGAGCAAGATATTCTCTAAAGATTTCAACGGATCTGGAATTACTTGGATTCTTTGAAAATAGGGTATGGTCCTTGTATTTATCCTTGGTCTCCTTCGTGGTTAGCTCAATCCGTTTTCCAGTTCCAACTTTTCTGAGCTTTTCCAACATACTATTCTTTATCATCAACTTCCGATGATTAAGGTCGTTTACGGTTGTCTACGGTTTCTGCTGCTTCATTCAGCTTTTTCAACATTCAGAGTATTGATTTGTTGACAGAGTGCTTTTCAGAATTTCAGAATGAAAGATCATAATTCTAAGAGATAAAAGTCATACATATAACTGTTGATGTAGATAGGCTGTGAGTTTTCAAAGTACTGATTGATGGTTCCCGGTAATCGGTATGACAATTCTCGTTACAAGATGCGGATGAGTATATGATAGGGTTTCAATGAATAAATATAATGATTTATCAGAAAGATTTAAGCCAAGAAGCAACGAGGTTGCTGGTACGTCGGCTGGTAATATGGTGGAATATTAAAGAATTCTCCAGTATCAAAAGGGTAATTGTATATATATCAGGATTATAGTAAGACTACTTCGAATGAAAAGTCGAAGTTGACTTGCTGGAGCTGTGACAAAATTGGCTACTTTGAAAAGGGATCGCAAAGTTATTTTTGCTAATAAATGCCAAAGGATCTGACGCGGTTACGTGTTAAACTTTTACTCAGCTGCCGAGAGTTTCTCAGGTGCATAACTATATGCATAAATCTTTCCTTCCGTAGATGAAGTGCGGTTCATTCATCCTATCGATTGAGGTGTTTTCAAGAATCATAAAGAGTTTGAACGCAGATTGTAATCGTCAAGATACAATTGAGGTTTAAGATGAAGTCAAGTGGCAAACTTGAAGAATTGTTTAGTTTCATATGTTATAAACAATATTTTAATTCATTTTAATTGTCCAATGTTGGTAGTCCACAGTTAGCAGTCCATAGTTACTAATTCAATAATTTATATATAGTTTATAATATTCGAATTAATTAATACATATCGTGACCCGTGTACATGTCTCAGACTCGATCACAACTCAAAGTATATATATTATTATAGAATCAACCTCAACCCTGTATAGAGAACTCGATCATTACTGCATATAGAGTGTCTATGGTTATTCCAAATAATATATATATATATATATATATATATATATATATATATATATATATATATATATACATATATATACATACATATATATACATATATATATATATATATATATATATATATATATATATATATATATATATATATATATATATATATATATATATATATATATATATATATATGCGTCGATATGATATGTCAAAACCTTGTATACGTGTCCCGATATTTAAAGTGCGTAAAATAAATAACAGAAATTAAATGACGATAAATTAAATTGCGAGAATGTAAATTGCGATAATTAAATTGCGATAAATAAAATGTAACCAATTAGCTAGGAACAATTAGCTAGGAATAATTAGCGTGGATTCTTAACAAAATTCCTCATAGTTAATTTGTTTGTTTCTAACAAATTTTATTTTGTCAAATGTTTTCTTCATTATGCCACTTGTTGGATTCTGATAAATCAAAATCCAAATATGAAATTGGATGAATATGGTTATTCTGTTGTGAACGGATTTGTATATCGGTGGATGTAAGTAGGATAGTAAACGACTGTTTAATCAGCTTCAAAGAATGTACAGTGTAACTTATTAATGTGAAATCTGAATATTCCTCGGGTATTACCTACACGTTAAAAATATTTTCACCATTAACAGTTTGTACGAAAGAATTTTTAATTACAATCTTTATGAAAATATACTTACATATATATTTTCTTCAGATGTAACCATGGATTTAATGAGTCAATATGATATTAAACTCATTTGATTTACCGTTGGAACAAGAATATATAATCTCTAAAACATTAGATATTACATAATCGCCATGTCGAACGAAGATAAATGATGTAGAACGATACGTAGAACGATAATTGTACTCAAGGTATAGAATGAGACGTCGAGGCATGGATTGTTGATGGTACTGGTGCTGTTATTGATGGTACTGTTGGTGCCGGTGATGTTGTTGAAGCTGGTAATTTTTGCACCATATTCTCCAGATTGATTACTCGAGCGCGAAGTTCGTTGACTTCTTCTATTATTCCGGGATGATTGTCGGTCGGTACGAGTGGATGAATAGGGTTTAGAATTTTAGATAGAATACAATCGTGGTGAGATATTCAGGAAATGGGGGTGAAAATGGTGTTTCAGACTGGTTCGCCGGTAAGTGCTTCAGGTTCATTGCCAAGAGGTAAATTCGGTTGGTGGGTGGAAAGGATCGCCTTCCTCTCGTCTCCATCGATTAAGTCGACTACGAACCCATCAGATGAATTGGGGATGATTGATTGGGTGATTCATTCTGGTGACGTTGCCTCTGGAGCTTAGGTGAACATCCATGTCGGAATAGCTGTCGGAATAGCTATCGAAATCTGAGGGACTCGAACTGGTTGAGGGATTCATCTCGTACGATCAGATAAAGTATTTTCGATAAGAAACAGATTATAGGATGTAGATTAGTACCCTGCAATATATAATTCACATATGCGTATATAATACTAAAATCCCATATGTTACGGAGGAATCTACGGAAGCTGTCAGGCAAAGGTAACAATAACAGATACGCTAAGATATGAATTTACCTATACACTGTCTATGCAATAGAGGCAGTAAGACATGTCTAGACTAAGAATGATAAGCAGATAATTTCCTATGGATGATAAGCAGATGATTTCCGACTAGAAATGATAAGCAAAACTTTTGACATGCAGACATGGTCGAAGTCCAGACTCAATAATGCATCTAAACAACTATCAGTTAGACACACTAATGCAAGACCTGGTTCGCTAAGACCACCGCTCTGATACCAACTGAAGTGACCCGTCTTAATCCATCTGGATGAAGTCCATATCGATTATAAACGATTCACAATAGTTGATTACATCGCGAGGTTCATGACCTCTATATGATACATTTTACAAACATTGCATTCGTTTTTCGAAAGACAAACTTTCTTTACATCGAAAATTGATGACATGCATACCATTTCATAATATATCCAACTATAATTGACTTAATAATAATCTTGATGAACTCAACAACTCGAATGCAACGTCTTTCGAAATATGTCATGAATGACTCCAAGTAATATCCTTAAAATGAGCTAATGCACAGCGGAAGATTTCTTTCATACCTGAGAATAAACATGCTTTAAAATGTCAACCAAAAGGTTGGTGAGTTCATTAGTTTAACATAAATAATCATTTCCATCATTTTAATAGACCACAAGATTTTCGTTTCTCATAAATATACGTCCCATGCATAGAGACAAAAAAATCATTCATATGGATTGAACACCTGGTAATCGACGTTAACTTTAATGCATAGAATATCCCCAAACAGAACCTTTCGTCTGTTTAATAATAATCTCGAAGTACTAAAGCATTCGTACCACTAATGGAACTTGTCAAGGTCCATAGATCTATCTTTAGGATTCGCGTCAATCAGGGGCCATTTTCCTAAATTCTTAGGTTACCAGACTTGAAGGGCGATATTCGGTTAATAATCCAACCATATAATGTAGTTTTGATTACTTGTGTCTATTCCGTAAAAACATTTATAAAAGCAGCGCATGTATTCTCAGTCCCAAAAATATATATTGCAAAAGCATTTAAAAAGGGAGCAAATGAAACTCACTATACGATATTTTGTAGTAAAATATGCATACGAAGATACTGAACAATGTAGGGTTGGCCTCGGATTCACGAACCTATATCAATTGTATATATATATTAAAACGTATAATCGTAATCGAACAATTTATATATATATATTTATTTACGTATTAAAATTAATATTTATATACAATTTTATTAATATTTATAATATATTATAATACTTATTCGATATGTAATTTAGTTAACGTTATATCAATGTAAATAATATTATATCCTGATATTAAGCAATATTAGTATACGTATGTATTAATTATGTTTTTATATACATTTCTTTTGTTTGCAAAATAATATTTATAATAATATTATAATAAGTATAATAATAATAGTAATAATAGTTTTAATAGTAATAATAATGATAATAATAATAATTTTTATTAAAAATGATAGTTTTAATAAACATGATAATTTTTGTAATAAGGATACTACTAGTAATAATAATAATAATTAAAATGTTTTTAATAATAATAATGATAATAAAGATAACACTTAATAATATTAACGATTAAGTTTTATGATTCTAACTTATAACATTCCTTTTTGTCAAGTTTATATAATATTAACATCGTTCTTAATACTTAATATTTTAATTATATTATTAAGCGTAATCGTAATCATTTTACACTGTTATATATCATACACGTTTTCATGAGCGTATCATGTTTATATCTATACTTAACAATACTATATAATTATATCGTTTTGTCATGTCATACCTAATTATAAACATAATCATACTTATTTTTATCCATAATACAGTAACTATAATAATGATAAACAATAATTTTAAAAAATAATGATAATACTAATACTAATAATAATAATAATAATAATAATAATAATAATAATAATAATAATAATAATAATAATAATAATAATAATAATAATAATAATACTTAATAATAACATAATAATAATAATAATAATAATAATAATAATAATAATAATAATAATAATAATAATAATAATAATAATAATAATAATAATAAAAGAGTTCAACCTTTAAAAGGCTTTCTAAAAGAAACTGCTCCAGTCAAGACTCGAACCCGTGACCTCCCGCTCACACCACAACACGCTTAACCATCTAACCATTTCCGTTTTTTTCTTAATTATAACCCTAAATAATATTTATAACATATATCTCTCTGTTTCTCCTTAAATCTTCTTCTTCTTCACAAGACAAGTTGACCAGAGTACAACAAAATCATAACAGCGAATTTTTTTTATCATCTATCTTCATTAAATCAGTATCATCATCATCCTAATCACTTTCATAAGCATAATCATAATCTTAATCATATCATCACCGCTCGTTCTTCATTATCATATCATAACATCATCTCTCCGTCACCATCATCATTATAAAAAAAACTCACATCATCCTCATGCTTCATTATCATCGACATCCCTATAATATACTCGCCAACATCATCATTTGAACTTAATCAGGAAACATGAAACGTATACCTTATGATACATGATATATATTCGGCCCAATTGAATTAAACTCTCGGCCCACTTATCAATAGCCCAGTATTAATTATTTTAACAGCCCAATTCGATTTAAGTTAACCTCAAGTGGATCAAAATAGTAGCTGAGTTTAAAAAGAAATCAAAAAATAGAAAACGAACTCGTAGCTTTGTTCCAGTAGTATAACGTCGACCTTCTGGGTTCGATTCAACATTAACACCTTGTTAACATAATTATCGTTACATTACTATCATCATATAAGTTATCTTCTCCATATCTTCATCGCGATCACCACCTACTGTTTATTATCTTCTATTCATCGTTATCCTTTATCATCGTCTTCATCTCGTTTAGCATAATTCGTTATACAGAAACATAAATGGGTACGTACAGCAGCAACAAACAGTAACCTTCATGATTTAAGCGGAACTCGTAAACTAAAGGTGAAACGTGAACTGTTACAACATATGTTGCAGGTAGCAATTCTGATGGTTTTCGAGATGAGTAGCAGGTTTTCTTGCAAGTCAGTTTCGAATGGGGCTGTGGTGTTTAAAGGTGGTGAAGGGGATCATTAATGGTGGTGAAGGGTCATGAAGAAGATGGAAGAGAACGAGAGAGATAGATGGTGGTGATCGATTTACAATGGTCGAATAGATAAAGAAAAAGAGGATTAGTTAGTAATTTGGATATTAGTATTGGTGGGGTACTGGAAACGAATTAGAAACAGAAAAAGTAACGTGTTTTATCTATGATGGTGCTAACTTGTCGATGGTGGTTCACGGTGGTGTTTCAAGGTGTGTCGAGGGTGGTGGCAGGATGCTAAGGTGACCGATGGTTTGAATTGGGTTGTTGTAGAAGGTGCCGATGAGTTATGGTGGTGATAGAAGTTTGGAAGGTTGAAAATAATCTTGGTGATGGTTTTTAAATCTTGCAACTATTAGGTGTATTTATATATATAAGTTACTTTTATAGATTCTGTAATATAATATAATGTAATATTAGTGGAAATTGAAAAGTGATATCACAATAATTCTAACAGTGAGCAGCCATAAATCTTAACTTATGTGCCGACAGTTTTTAACTCGATGAGTATATCGTGTCTTTTGCTAAACAGTTAACATAATAAAGTGTTCCTAAAAATCCCAAATTTTTAGATTGAATATATTTAATTATTTCACTCATTACCTGTTTGAAACCTGATAAAAAAGGCTCAAAAATTATTTATTTTATGTTCCGATTTATATGTACGGAGTACTAATATTTAAACTTAAAAAGGTAAAAATACTTTTAACAAATCTAAAATCTTCGTAATCGATTTACAGTTCAACTTTTATTTTAATCCATCATAAACTTATATTAAATCTATATGAATGCTAACGAAATGTCAACCGAGTATTACAGAAATTTACTAATTAAGCTCGAAATCATTTATATTCTCTTTCTATATATAAACAGTTTTAAAATAGCAAAGTTAATTACTAAATCAAATATATTATATATTTTAAACAAATATATTTAATATAACTTTATATATTTACAAGTAATATTTATATACATATTTATATATCTATATATTCTATAGTTTCCATTAATCGCATTTTATTTTATTTATTTTTACAATATAAATCCTAATAATCATATTATATAATATTCTAAATTATCTTTTAAATTATAAATACCTATTTAATTATATATGTTATCTATTTACAAATAGTTGTTCGTGAATCGTCGGGAATGGTCAAAAGTCAAACGAATATATGAAATAGTTCAAAATATTTGTGACTCAACATTACAGACTTTGCTTATCGTGTCGAAATAATATAAAGTTCAAGTTTAAATTTGGTTGGAAATTTTCGGGTCATCACAGTACCTACCCGTTAAAGAAATTTCATCCCGAAATTTGAGTGAGGTGGTCATGGCTAACAATAAAAATGTTTTCATGACGAATACGAGCTGATAAATAGAGTTTTATTACTGTTGAGTAATATGGATAAGATGATTCGACTACTCGAAGAGTACGAGTGAAGCTATCACAAAAGAGTGAAATGAGAAAATAAAGTTTCGTCATAACTTTTACTAGTCATGGTTGAATTCCGGATTTCAAGGGATTTAAAGAAAATCTTCGAAATCTATAAGATCTGATTCTTCGGGATTTATGGAAATTAAGATCTCTTTAATTAATTACGGTGATCTGCCCTGATTACTACGTCTGATATTTCCTTTATAAATTTGCCTTTTCCGTTCCATTTGTTTTCACCACTTCTATACTCAATTCCCAAATTCAAAAGATTTATGAAAACGCTTAACCCTGTTCTGATCCTTGTTCTTATTCTAACTATCACAATGATCGGTCTTCTTTTCCAACTCCCACCTGAAGAATCTGTTTAGTTCTATTATGCTCCAGGGATTATTGTATTTATAATCCTCCCGTGTCTTTATATTGATATACGTACTGATATCCACGGTTTGTAATTTAGGTGTTGTCATTGGGATTTATATTTTCTCTTATATTTTGGATCTCTTTGCCTTTTTTTTATTATCCTCTCGACCTCTATTAAAGCGAGCAACGGTCTAGAATTCGTAAGTATGGAGTTTCAAATGAACTTAATGTTCTAAACAAGAATGAACGTGATAGGACGATTTGATTTGTCAAATTACCTGAGTCACTGAGAATAGAACTATCAAGAATATATTTTTCTTGATATGTTCAGAAGTTAAGCAGAATGAAAGAGTTATATAACATGGCACATGATGACGTTAGGATCTGTGAATCATCACATCCCATTAGAAAGTCAGCATGATTTACTGTAATATAATCACGTTGATCAAATGTCATTATATTATACTAATTCATGCATCAATTTCTTTACATTTCTCGGGAATTCATTCATAAATTAAACTTAGATTTTTCAGAAGTTTCCAATATAATGAAACACAGGAAGCACGAAGAGGTGTATAATTTCGAACGAGAATATTTATGAAAATATCCTCAGAAATATCGAAGATATTTATGATGATATTTTGGAATTTCCAAGTTCAAAGGTTGATGAAGAAAAATTTTCCGCAAGATTTTAACATGACTTTGGAGCAAGATATTCTCTAAAGATTTCAACGGATCCGGAATTACTTGGATTCTTTGAATATAGGGTATGGTTCTTGTATTTATCCTTGGTCTCCTTCGTGGTTAGCTCAATTCGTTTTCCAGTTCCAACTTTTCTGAGATTTTCCAACATACTATTCTTTATCATCAACTTTCGATGATTAAGGTCGTTTACGGTTGTCTACGGTTTCTGCTGCTTCATTCAGCTTTTTCAACATTCAGAGTATTGATTTGTTGACCGAGTGCTTTTTAGAATTTCAGAATGAAAGATCATAATTCTAAAAGATAAATGTCATACATATAACTGTTGATGTAGATAGGCTGTGAGTTTTCAAAGTACTGATTGCTGGTTCCCGGTAATTGGTATGACAGTTCTCGTTACAAGATGCGGATGAGTATATGATAGGGTTTCAATGAATAAATATAATGATTTATCAGAAAGATTTAAGCCAAGAAGCAACGAGGTTGCTGGTACGTCTGCTGGTAATATGGTGGAATATAAAAGAATTCTCCGGTATCAAAAGGGTAATTGTATATATATCAGGATTATAGTAAGACTACTTCGAATGAAAAGTCGAAGTTGACTTGCTGGAGCTGTGACAAAATTGGCTACTTTGAAAAGGGATCGCAAAGTTATTTTTGCTAATAAATGCCAAAGGATCTGACGCGGTTACGTGTTAAACTTTTACTCAGCTGCCGAGAGTTTCTCAGGTGCATAACTATATGCATAAATCTTTCCTTCTGTAGATGAAGTGCGGTTGATTCATCCTATCGATTGAGGTGTTTTCAAGAATCATAAAGAGTTTGAACGCAGATTGTAATCGTCAAGATATAATTGAGGTTTAAGATGAAGTCAAGTGGCAAACTTGAAAATTTGTTTAGTTTCATATGTTATAAACAATATTTTAATTCATTTTAATTGTCCAATGTTGGTAGTCCACAGTTAGCAGTCCACAGTTACTAATTCAATAATTTATATATAGTTTATAATATTCGAATTAATTAATTCATATCGTGACCCGTGTACATGTTTCAGACTCGATCACAACTCAAAGTATATATATTATTATAGAATCAACCTCAACCCTGTATAGAGAACTCGATCATTACTGCATATAGAGTGTCTATGGTTATTCCAAATAATATATATATATGCGTCGATATGATATGTCAAAACCTTGTATACGTGTCCCGATATTTAAAGTGCGTAAAATAAATAACAGAAATTAAATGATTATAAATTAAATTGTGAGAATGTAAATTGCGATAATTAAATTGCGATAAATAAAATGTAACCAGTTAGCTAGGAACAATTAGCTAGGAACAGTTAGCGTGGATTCTTAACAAAATTCCTCATAGTTAATTTGTTTGTTTCTAACAAATTTTATTTTGTCAAATGTTTTCTTCATTATGCCACTTGTTGGATTCTAATAAATCAAAATTCAAATATGAAATTGGATGAATATGGTTATTCTTTGGTGAACGGATTTGTATATCGGAGGATGTAAGTAGGATAGTAAACGACTGTTGAATCAGCTTCGAAGAATGTACAGTGTAACTTATTAATGTGAAATCTGAATATTCCTCGGGTATTATCTACACGTTAAAAATATTTTCACCATTAACAGTTTGTACTAAAGAATTTTTAATTACAATCTTTATGAAAATATACTTACATATATATTTTCTTCAGAAGTAACCATGGATTTAATGAGTCAATATGATATTAAACTCATTTGATTTACCGTTGGAACAAGAATATATAATCTCTAAAACATTAGAGATTACATAATCGCCATGTCGAACGAAGATAAATGATGTAGAACGATACGTAGAACGATAATTGTACTCAAGGTATAGAATGAGACGTCGAGGCATGGATTGTTGATGGTACTGGTGCTGTTATTGATGGTACTGTTGGTGCCGGTGATGTTGTTGAAGCTGGTAATTTTTGCACCATATTCTCCAGATTGATTACTCGAGCGCGAAGTTCGTTGACTTCTTCTATTATTTCGGGATGATTGTCGGTCGGTACGAGCGGATGAATAAGGTTTAGAATTTTAGATAGAATACAATCGTGGTGAGATATTCAGGAAATAGGGGTGAAAATGGTGTTTTAGACTGGTTCGCCGGTAACTGCTTCAGGTTCATTGCCAAGAGGTAAATTCGGTTGGTGGGTGGAAAGGATCGCCTTCCTCTCGTCTCCATCGGTTAAGTCGACTACGAACCCATCAGATGAATTGGGGATGATTGATTGGTTGATTCATTCTGGTGACATTGCCTCCGGAGCTTAGGTGAACATCCATGTCAGAATAGCTGTCGGAATAACTATCAGAATAGCTATCGAAATCTGAGGGACTCGAACTGGTTGAGGGATTCATCTCGTACGATCAGATGAAGTAATGCAAGACCTGGTTCGCTAAGACCACCGCTCTGATACCAACTGAAGTGACCCGTCCTAATCCATCTGGACGAAGTCCATATCAATTATAAATGATTCACAATAGTTGATTACATCGCGAGGTTCATGACCTCTATATGATACATTTTACAAACATTGCATTCGTTTTTCGAAAGACAAACTTTCTTTACATCGAAATATGATGACATGCATACCATTTCATAATATATCCAACTATAATTGACTTAATAATAATCTTGATGAACTCAACGACTCGAATGCAACGTCTTTCGAAATATGTCATGAATGACTCCAAGTAAAATCCTTAAAATGAGCTAATGCACAGCGGAAGATTTCTTTCATACCTGAGAATAAACATGCTTTAAAATGTCAACCAATAGATTGGTGAGTTCATTAGTTTAACATAAATAATCATTTCCATCATTTTAATAGAACACAAGATTTTCATTTCTCATAAATATACGTCTCATGCATAGAGACAAAAAAATCATTCATATGGATTGAACACCTGGTAATTGACGTTAACTTTAATGCATAGAATATCCCTAAACAGAACTTTTCGTCTGTTTAATAATAATATCGAAGTACTAAAGCATTCGTACCCTGAATGGAACTTGTCAAGGTCCATAGATCTATCTTTAGGATTCGCGTCAATCAGGGGCCATTTCCCTAAATTCTTACGTTACCAGACTTGAAGGGCGATATTCGGTTAATAATCCAACCATATAATGTAGTTTTGATTACTTGTGTCTATTCCGTAAAACATTTATAAAAGCAGTGCATGTATTCTCAGTCCCAAAAATATATATTGCAAAAGCATTTAAAAAGGGAGCAAATGAAACTCACTATACGATATTTTGTAGTAAAAATATGCATACGACGATACTGAGCAATGTAGGGTTGGCCTCGGATTCACGAACCTATATCAATTGTATATATATATATTAAAACGTATAATCGTAATTGAACAATTTATATATATATATTTAGTTACGTATTAAAATTAATATTTATATACAATTTTATTAATACTTATAATATATTATAATACTTATTCGATATGTAATTTAGTTAACGTTATATCAATGTAAATAATATTATATCCTGATATTAAGCAATATTAGTATACGTATGTATTAATTATGTTTTTATATACATTTCTTTTGTTAGCAAAATAATATTTATAATAATATTAGAATAAGTATAATAATAATAGTAATAATACTAATAATAATGATAATAATAATAATTTTTATTAAAAATGATAGTTTTAATAAACATGATAATTTTTGAAATAAGGATACTACTAGTAATAATAATAATAATTAAAATGTTTTTAATAATAATAATGATAATAAAGATAACACTTAATAATATTAACGATTAAGTGGTGGTCATTTAGCCATTTTTCCTCATAAGTTCATTTAAATTTCCACAAACCTAAAAAAATCTCTCATTCTCCTCTCCCTTGCCATCACTTCAGAAACCATCATCATCATCATCTTTTTTATTTATTTCAAGCTTGAAGATTTAGGGCTTTCATCGTTCCCGGATTCACCGTATCGTGCTCTACGCGTTCATACTAATCATTTCTTGATTAGGGTATAAACCCTAATCCTAGAACTTTTGATTTTTCATTATTTTTCTGTTTTTGATGTTTATTTTGATAGTATGTTAGTTACTTGTTATTGTATTAATAATTGTATGCGTAGAATTGCTCAAAAACACATGTTTTCGGTTTGATTTAATTGGGACAGCAGCTTTTTGTTTAATTCTGGAATTGTGACTGATATAAAGGTGAAAATAAAATAGTTAGATGAGTTTCTCTCATCAAGACATTAATTTTAGACTCCGGATTCATGTCGTTTCGAATTCCGGAGCCCTAGATATGATTAAAATGGCATTTGATTAAGATTGAAAGGTGATATTGATATGAACCAGGTTTGGTCCGACTTTGTGGCCATATTTGGTGTCTTTAGGGTGTGTTAGGATTGAAGGTGGGATGATCTTTCATGTTCGGGTCACCTAAATCCGAGCCACGAGTCACCCGTTATGACTAAAACACGTTTTTGATTGAATTGAAGTTCCAAGTTGTGTCATGGCTGATCACCATGACTTGTGGACTATTCTTGGTGTGTTCTTGAGTGCATCAATGTGTCGGGTGGTTTTCTTAGGCAGAGATATTTATAAGGCTCGCCGAAAACTGATTCCCGGGACTCAAGATACGACCCGATGAACTTTTGATTTAAACTCATGGTTAATTATTAAAACTTATGATATAAATAATTACTTTCATTATTATTTAATTACTTATGATATAAGAAGTAATTATTATTATTTAAGACTTATGATATATATTTATTATATCATTTAATTATTACTTATGATTTAATTAACATTTTAATTAAACTTATGATTAATAATACTTTTATTATTAATGGAAAATACTTGTGATAAGTATTAAACTTATATTATGAGATTATTATTATAAGACTTATAATAAGGATTAATTAATTATTTAATTATTATAAGGCTTATTTATTATTTAATTATAAATTAATTATTAAATACTTATGATTTAATAATTATAATTAGAAACTTATGATATGATTAATAATTCATTATTAATTAATAATACTTATGATATGATTTAAAATTTATTATTAATTAATAATACTTATATTATGATTAATATTTAATTAATTAATTAAATACTTATGCTATACTAATTATATCATTTAAACTTATGTTAACTTTAATAATTCAATTTAAGTTAATTAAACTTATGTTATGACATAATTATTCACATTTGACTTTAATTAACACTATAACCTATACTATTATTATAACTTACACTTTTAAAATTAACGTTGACTATGTTTGACCAAGGTTGACTTTTGAGTTGACTTTCGATTGACTTTGACTTTCAGTTGACTTTTGTTGACTTTCTAATTAAGAAAACTTTCTAAACTTATAAACTTTCCAAAAATAGCAACTTTCTAAATATAGAAACTTTCCAAAAATAGAAACTTTCCAAAAATAGAAACTTTCTAAAAATGGAAACCTGCTAAAAATAGAAACTTTCTAAAAATAGAAAGTGTGTGTCCGTACGCTGTTCCGATCAAACCGATGCATGTTGAGTATTGTTCTATGTCTACTTGCAACATGTACAATAGCTATCATACTAAGACTTGACCTAAGATAGTTATTTATATCGACCTGCTTTATTTATAGGTCGGCGTTATGATCATTCCTGATCACTTTACTTCATTTGCTGTTCGCATATTTGCGTGGTTACTTCATTTGCTATTAAGGTGAGTTATAGTCCCATTTTCTATTTTAACTCTTTTGGGATGAGAATACATGCAATTTATTTTATAATTTGGACACAAGTGGAAGTTGATTTAAATTATTCATTGTGAGTTGAACAAAAATATTTCCTAGTCTGGTAACTGTAATCACTGGTTTCTACTGGTGAATGCGAATCCTACGGATAGATCTATCGGGTTTGACAACCCCATTTCGAGCTAGTCGCGCTAGCAATTTATAATCGGAATGTTTAGTACTTCGTATTTTGTTGTAGATACACTTGTTCGGTGTATATTATTTATTGTGTTTGGCAAGGGTAAATAAATGGTTAAGTGGTTACCAGGTGGCTCACAGAAAATGGAATAATGTTTTTATATGTTTTCTAGCATATAATTTTGTGGTCCAAAAAGGAGTTTTTATGTTTTTAAACATAAAGTTTTATTGTTCAAATTAAATATTGTTTGCATTATTAAACCTATAATTCACTCAACATTTTTGTTGACAGTTACTCGCATGTTTTGTTCTCAGGTTCATGATTGATTGCTTCCGCTGTGCTTAGAGAGTCTGCATATTTATGATGGCAGCTTTTGTTAAACATTAACTTGCATTCTATTTTGATACATTTAATAGTGGATGTTTTTGACTTTGTTTTGGTCAACTTTTGGTTAAGTAATAATGTATGGTTTTTCTAAACTTACATATTTTGATAGGTTTCCTTTATAGGAAATCATTTTTAAATAAAGAATGCAAGGTTATTTATCAAAGTCATATAGAGTTATGATCAAGCTGTGGGACCAAGATAACGATGGTCGTCAAGTGTACTTTAATTGGTCATTTCAGTTGGTATCAGAGCGTTGGTTGTAGGGAATTAAGCTACATTGATGTCGTTACCCGAGTCAATAGGGTGCATTAGTGAGTCTAGTCTACAGCACGGCCTATAATATATTATTATATGTGGTTATTTGTATCCTATAAGTATGTATATCGTTAATATACATACATCTCTTCTATCTTTTGATTCCAGGAGGAATTCCCATTCCGATTTAAACGTATTCTCCGACTCATGCGAGTTCATCTTTTATAAGAACACCTCGGTTAGTGAGACCGAGGGGGTGTCATTCTTGACTTCTAAAATTCTCGACACTTCTATGTCATCAATTGTGTTTATTGATATAACGTTTAAGCTATATTACGTGTTCTGGAATTCTTGGCATTTCTATGTCATCTATTATGGTTATGTATATAACGTTTGAATTATATTACACAAGATGTCATTCTTGACTTCTAAATGCTCGGCATTTCAATGTCAGCTATTATGTTTAGGTATATAACATTCTTGTTATATTACATTCTTGTTATATTACGTGCCTTTGTGCCGTTGTGCCTATGTGCTTTGGCTTTTAACCGAAAAAAGTCATTCACGACTTTCAGAGATTTTTGGTACTTCGAAGACATTTCTATGTCATCGTTACTCCTATTTGTTACTTTTGATGTTTTTATCTCTTGTGCTATCCTTATCACATTGTTTAAGAAATTGTTTTAGAGAAATTGTGTGGAAATTCGAGGTTGATCGCGTGTCCTGACCTCATGTAGTGCTATTGGAATGGAACTATGAATTAGTGAAATATAATGGCGTCAGGCCAACGTGATTATATTACGTTAATTCATAAAGAAGTCCCAATATTGTGACACGAGGAATAGAAAGCGAGTCAAAGAAAATTTTACACTACTCATTTAGAAATTCTGATGTATTACATGGGTAGGGAAAATATTCATTATCTCATTTGTTGATATACGAGAAGCTCGTTTTAACCATATTATCTATCTCATGCTCTATCCTTCATAACTCGCTTGTTAGCAACAGCTTCGCTCGGGAACAGTTTTGGCCCAAGGACTTCTGTCCTGATAATAGTCAAAATAACATTTAACTCATTGTTTTTCATGACCTAGTAACATTAGTTGGTCAAATGTCGCACGACGATTCAAGTCATTTACTCGATCTTTCACGATCTTACTTCAACCTGTAACCTCTGAAATACAGATACTCTGTTTATCATCGGGAGTTTTACACATTTGTTTAATTGGGTGGTTCTCACGGATTTATGGGCGAATAGAAGTAATGAAATATTTTGTCATGTATACAATTTATAAAATCATATATGTACGTATGGATTCAAATGAATAAATTTACCCTTACCTATTTTGGCTAGTATATACTAAATTATACCTTCAAAATTATTTTAAAACCACTCCTTTATTGAGTTGTCTAGTTAACTCAAATTGTTTTACGTAAAATGGTACACGTTGTACATACTTCTAAATTTACTAAGAGCCTCGTTCCGTTTATGGGGTTACATCAGACGTTTAAAGCTTTTTCAAAACTTATTTGATTGATTACATTAGAATTTTCACATTACACTGCAGAGTGTTTGGATCACAGTTCTTCTCATCCTCCGTTTAAGGATGAAATTTACCATCATGTTCATTGATAGAAACTCTTACACCACTTTGGATGCCGGTTTTATAAAATTTGTTGAAAAGTCTTCGCGCTCATAAAATTTTCCCTCTTATGGTTGGACATGGCCGAAACGCGGACAGATAAATCTAGTTTCTGGGGTACACTCGATGGTCACCCTATTGTAGAAAAGGCACTAGGTGGGTTTCTACCCCAACTGTTGTTATAATGGGTATCATGGATATATATTACACTAGACCGTTACTCCCAATATTCGTTGTCAACCACAACACCCTCGTAAACATCAATCCTAGGATTCAATACTTTGAGGTACACGAAATTATTTTTGGAGATTCATCTCACCTGGGGTCGAGCATTCTTTATAACCCATAATTCGCGTTCTTTTCATCCGCACATAAATTTAAGAATATGGATGAATCCTAGACTTCCTCACTCATTGTACAAGGAAGTTCACTCTCTTTGAAATATCACACTGAAATGTCCCGTTCTTATTGATTAAAAACGTTCCATATTAATTGATTTCGTTGCGAGGTTTTGACCTCTATATGAGACGTTTTTCAAAGACTGCATTCATTTTTAAAATAAACCATAACCTTTATTTCATAAATAAAGGTTTAAAAAGCTTTACGTAGATTATCAAATAATGATAATCTAAAATATCCTGTTTACACACGACCATTACATAATGGTTTACAATACAAATATGTTACATCGAAATCAGTTTCTTGAATGCAGTTTTTACACAATATCATACAAACATGGACTCCAAATCTTGTCCTTATTTTAGTATGCAATAGCGGAAGCTCTTAGTATTCACCTGAGAATAAACATGCTTTAAACGTCAACAAAAATGTTGGTGAGTTATAGGTTTAACCTATATATATCAAATCGTAACAATGGACCACAAGATTTCATATTTCAATACACATCCCATACATAGAGATAAAGATCATTCATATGGTGAACACCTGGTAACCGACATTAACAAGCTACATATATAAGAATATCCCCATCATTCCGGGACACCCTTCGGATATGATATAAATTTCGAAGTACTAAAGCATCCGGTACTTTGGATGGGGTTTGTTAGGCCCAATAGATCTATCTTTAGGATTCGCGTCAATTAGGGTGTCTGTTCCCTAATTCTTAGATTACCAGACTTAATAAAAAGGGGCATATTCGATTTCGATAATTCAACCATAGAATGTAGTTTCACGTACTTGTGTCTATTTTGTAAATCATTTATAAAACCTGCATGTATTCTCATCCCAAAAATATTAGATTTTAAAAGTGGGACTATAACTCACTTTCACAGATTTTTACTTTGTCGGGAGGTAAGACTTGGCCACTGGTTGAATCACGAACCTATAACAATATATACATATATATCAAAGTATGTTCAAAATATATTTACAACACTTTTAATATATTTTGATGTTTTAAGTTTATTAAGTCAGCTGTCCTCGTTAGTAACCTACAACTAGTTGTCCATAGTTAGATGTACAGAAATAAATCGATAAATATTATCTTGAATCAATCCACAACCCAGTGTATACGTATCTCAGTATTGATCACAACTCAAACTATATATATTTTGGAATCAACCTCAACCCTGTATAGCTAACTCCAACATTCACATATAGAGTGTCTATGGTTGTTCCGAAATATATATAGATGTGTCGACATGATAGGTCGAAACATTGTATACGTGTCTATGGTATCTCAAGATTACATAATATACAATACAAGTTGATTAAGTTATGGTTGGAATAGATTTGTTACCAATTTTCACGTAGCTAAAATGAGAAAAATTATCCAATATTGTTTTACCCATAACTTCTTCATTTTAAATCCGTTTTGAGTGAATCAAATTGCTATGGTTTCATATTGAACTCTATTTTATGAATCTAAACAGAAAAAGTATAGGTTTATAGTCAGAAAAATAAGTTACAAGTCGTTTTTGTAAAGGTATTCATTTCAGTCGAAAGAACGACGTCTAGATGACCATTTTAGAAAACATACTTCCACTTTGAGTTTAACCATAATTTTTGGATATAGTTTCATGTTCATAATAAAAATCATTTTCCCAGAATAACAAATTTTAAATCAAAGTTTATCATAGTTTTTAATTAACTCACACAAAACAGCCCGCGGTGTTATTACGACGGCGTAAATCCGATTTTACGGTGTTTTTCGTGTTTCCAGGTTTTAAATCATTGAGTTAGCATATCATATAGATATAGAACATGTGTTTAGTTGATTTTAAAAGTCAAGTTAGAAGGATTAACTTTTATTTGCGAACACGTTTAGAATTAACTAAACTATGTTCTAGTGATTACAAGTTTAAACCTTCGAATAAGATAGCTTTATATGTATGAACCGAATGATGTTATGAACATCATTACTACCTCAAGTTCCTTGGATAAACCTACTGGAAATGAGAAAAATAGATCTAGCTTCAAAGGATCCTTGGATGGCTTGAAAGTTCTTGAAGCAGAATCATGACACGAAAACAATTTCAAGTAAGATTTCCACTCGAAATAAGATTGTTATAGTTATAGAAATTGAATTAAAGTTTGAATATGATTATTACCTTGTATTAGAAAGATAACCTACTGTAATTAACAAAGGTTTCTTGATCTTGGATGATTACTTGGAATGGATTTAGAAAACTTGGAAGTAAACTTGCAATCTTGGAAGTATTCTTGATTTTATGAAACTAGAACTTTTGGAATTTATGAAGAACACTTAGAACTTGAAGATAGAACTTGAGAGAGATCAATTAGATGAAGAAAATTTAAGAATGAAAGTGTTTGTAGGTGTTTTTGGTCATTGGTGTATGGATTAGATATAAAGGATATGTAATTTTGTTTTCATGTAAATAAGTCATGAATGATTACTCATATTTTTGTAATTTTATGAGATATTTTATGCTAGTTGCCAAATGATGGTTCCCACATGTATTAGGTGACTCACATGGGCTGCTAAGAGCTGATCATTGGAGTGTATATACTAATAGTACATACATCTAAAAGCTGTGTATTGTACGAGTACGAATACGGGTGCATACAAGTAGAATTGTTGATGAAACTGAACGAGGATGTAATTGTAAGCATTTTTGTTTAGTAGAAGTATTTTGATAAGTGTCTTGAAGTCTTTCAAAAGTGTATGAATACATATTAAAATACTACATGTATATACATTTTAACTGAGTCGTTAAGTCATCGTTAGTCGTTACATGTAAATGTTGTTTTGAAACCTTTAGGTTAACTATCTTGTTGAATATTGTTAACCCATTATTTATTATAACAAATGAGATGTTAAATTGTTATATTATCATGATATTATGATATATAATATATCTTAGTATGATATATATACAGTTAAATGTCGTTACAACGATAATCGTTACATATATGTCTCGTTTCGAAATCATTAAGTTAGTAGTCTTATTTTTACATATGTATTTCATTGTTAATACACTTAATAATATATTTACTTATAATTTAAAATAATTAACCAAGTGTATCAATATCTTAATATGATTCATATGTACCTAGTAAGACGTTGTTATAACGATAATCGTTATATATATCGTTTTCGAGTTTCTTAAATTAATAGTCTCATTTTTATGTATATAACTCATTGTTAAAATACCTAATGAGATACATACTTATAATAAAATCATGTTAACTATATATATAACCATATTTATGTCATCGTATAGTTTTTACAAGTTTTAACGTTCGTGAATCACCGGTCAACTTGGGTGGTCAATTGTCTATATGAAGCCTATTTCAATTAATCAAGTCTTAACAAGTTTGATTGCTTAACATGTTAGAAACACTTAATCATGTAAATAACAATTTCATTTAATATATATATAAACATGGAAAAGTTCGGGTCACTACAGTACCTACCCGTTAAATAAATTTCGTCCCGAAATTTTAAGCAGTTGGAGGTGTTGACGTATCTTCTGGAAATAAATGCGGGTATTTCTTCTTCATCTGATCTTCACGCTCCCAGGTGAACTCGGGTCCTCTACGAGCATTCCATCGAACCTTAACAATCGGTATCTTATTTTGTTTAAGTCTCTTAACCTCACGATCCATTATTTCGACGAGTTCTTCAATGAATTGAAGTTTTTCATTGATTTGGATTTCGTCCAACGGAATAGTGAGATCTTCTTTAGCAAAAGATTTCTTCAAATTTGAGACGTGGAAAGTGTTATGTACAGCCGCGAGTTGTTGAGGTAGCTCCAGTTGGTAAGCTACTGGTCCGACACGATCTATAATCTTGAATGGTCCAATGTACCTTGGATTTAGGTTCCCCCGTTTACCAAATCGAACAACGCCTTTCCAAGGTGAAACCTTAAGCATGACCATTTCTCCAATTTCAAACTCTATATCTTTTCTTTTACTGTCCGCGTAATCTGTCTATCCCCCACTTCACTCCAACAAATCGGAGACTTGCACTTTCTACCATAAAGTGCTTCAAACGGTGCCATCTCAATGCTTGAATGGTAACTGTTGTTGTAGGAAAATTCTGCTAACGGTAGATGTCGATCCCAACTATTTCCGAAATTAATAACACAAGCTCGTAGCATGTCTTCAAGCGTTTGTATCGTCCTTTCGCTCTGCCCATCAGTTTGTGGATGATAGGCAGTACTCATGTCTAGACGAGTTCCCAATGCTTGCTGTAATGTCTGCCAGAATCTTGAAATAAATCTGCCATCCCTATCAGAGATAATAGAGATTGGTATTCCATGTCTGGAGACGACTTCCTTCAAATACAGTCGTGCTAACTTCTCCATCTTGTCATCTTCTCTTATTGGCAGTAAGTGTGCTGACTTGGTGAGATGTTCAACTATTACCCAAATAGTATCATAACCACTTGCAGTCCTTGGCAATTTAGTAATGAAATCCATGGTAATGTTTTCCCATTTCCATTCCGGGATTTCAGGTTGTTGTAGTAGACCTGATGGTTTCTGATGTTTAGCTTTGACCTTAGAACACGTCAAACATTCTCCTACATATTTAGCAATATCGGCTTGCATACTGGCCACCAAAAATGTTTCTTAAGATCCTTGTACATCTTCCCCATTCCAGGATGTATTGAGTATCTGGTTTTATGAGCTTCTCTAAGTACCATTTCTCTCACATCTCCAAATTTTGGTACCCAAATTCTTTCAGCCCTATACCGGGTTCCATCTTCTCGAATATTAAGATGCTTCTCCGATCCTTTGGGTATTTCATCCTTTAAATTTCCCTCTTTTAAAACTCCTTATTGCGCCTCCTTTATTTGAGTAGTAAGGTTAGTGTGAATCATTATATTCATAGATTTTATTCGAATGGGTTCTCTGTCCTTTCTGCTCAAGGCGTCGGCTACCACATTTGCCTTCCCCGGGTGGTAACGAATCTCAAAGTCGTAATCATTCAACAATTCAATCCACCTACGCTGCCTCATATTCAGTTGTTTCTGATTAAATATGTGTTGAAGACTTTTGTGGTCGGTATATATAATACTTTTGACCCCATATAAGTAGTGCCTCCAAGTCTTTAATGCAAAAACAACCGCGCCTAATTCCAAATCATGCGTCGTATAATTTTGCTCGTGAATCTTCAATTGTCTAGGCGCATAAGCAATCACCTTCGTCCGTTGCATTAATACACA
Organism: Rutidosis leptorrhynchoides; assembly: GCF_046630445.1. NCBI lineage: Eukaryota > Viridiplantae > Streptophyta > Magnoliopsida > Asterales > Asteraceae > Rutidosis > Rutidosis leptorrhynchoides. Next base: position 30,318,471 of record NC_092333.1, read on the forward strand.
ACCGAGACCTTGCTTTGATGCGTCACAATAAATCACAAAATCATCATTCTCTTCAGGCAATGACAATATAGGTGCCGTAGTTAGCTTTTTCTTCAATAATTGAAACGCTTTCTCTTGTTCATCCTTCCATTCAAATTTCTTCCCTTTATGCGTTAATGCAGTCAAGGGTTTTGCTATTTTGGAGAAATCTTGGATGAATCTTCTGTAGTAACCAGCCAATCCTAAAAATTGATGTATATGCTTCGGAGTTTTTGGGGTTTCTCACTTTTCAACGGTTTCGATCTTTGCCGGGTCCACCTGGATACCTTCTTTGTTCACTATGTGACCGAGGAATTGAACTTCTTCCAACCAAAATGCACACTTTGAAAACTTAGCGTACAGTTTTTCTTTCCTCAATACTTCTAGCACTTTTCTCAAATGTTCTTCGTGCTCTTGATCATTCTTTGAGTAAATAAGTATGTCATCGATGAAAACAATGACAAACTTGTCAAGATATGGCCCACACACTCGGTTCATAAGGTCCATGAACACAGCTGGTGTGTTAGTCAATCCAAACGGCATAACCATAAACTCGTAATGACCATAACGCGTCCTAAAAGCAGTTTTTGGAATATCATCCACCTTTACTCGCATTTGATGATATCCAGAACGTAAATCGATCTTCGAATAAATCGACGAGCCTTGCAGTTGATCAAATAAGTCATCAATTCTCGGCAGTGGATAACGGTTTTTGATGGTAAGTTTGTTCAACTCTCTGTAGTCAATACACAACCTAAATGTATCATCCTTCTTCTTGACAAACAAAACAGGAGCTCCCCATGGTGATGTGCTTGGTCGAATGAAACCACGTTCTAATAGTTCTTGCAGTTGGCTTTGCAGTTCTTTCATCTCGCTGAGTGCGAGTCTATAAGGAGCACGAGCTATTGGTGCAGCTCCTAGTATAAGATCTATTTGAAATTCAACAGATCGATGTGGAGGTAGTCCCGGTAATTCTTTCGGAAATACATCGGGAAATTCTTTTGCGACGGGAACATCATTGATGCTCTTTTCTTCAGTTTGTACTTTCTCGACTTGTGCTAGAACAGCATAGCAACCTTTTCTTATTAGTTTTTGTGCCTTCAAATTACTAATAAGATGTAGCTTCATGCTGCCCTTTTCTCCGTACACCATTAAGGGTTCTCCTTCTTCTCGTACAATGCGAATTGCATTTTTATAACATACGATCTCTGCTTTCACCTTCTTCAGCCAGTCCATGCCAACTATTACATCAAAACTCCCTAACTCTACTGGTATCAAATCAATCTTAAATATTTTGCTACCCAGTTTAATTTCTCGATTCCGGCATATATTATCTGCTGAAATTAATTTACCGTTTGCTAATTCGAGTAAAAATTTACTATCCAATGGCGTTAATGGACAACTTAATTTAGCACAAAAATCTCTACTCATATAGCTTCTATCCGCACCCAAATCAAATAAAACGTAAGCAGATTTATTGTCAATAAGAAACGTACCCGTAATAAGCTCCGGGTCTTCCTGTGCCTCTGCCGCATTAATATTGAAAACTCTTCTGCGGCCTTGTCCATTCGTGTTCTCCTGGTTCGGGCAATTTCTAATAATGTGGCCCGGTTTTCCACATTTATAACAAACTACATTGGCATAACTTGCTCCGACACTACTTGCTCCGCCATTACTCGTTCTGACACCATTTGTTCCTTTCGTTCTATTAACCCCTGGTCCATAGACCTTACACTTCGCCGCGCTATGACCATTTCTTTTACACTTGTTGCAAAATTTGGTGCAGAACCCCGAGTGATACTTTTCACACCTTTGGCATAGCTGCTTCTGATTGTTGTTGTTGTTGCGGTTGTTATTGTTGTTGGGATGATTGTTGTAGTTGCTGTTGTTGTTGTTGTTGTTGTTGTTGTTGTTGTTGGGCCGTTTGTTGTAGTTGCGATTGATGTTGCGATTGTTGGGATAATTGTTGCGATTATTATTGTAATTGCTGTTGTTGTTGTATTGGTGATTCTTATCACCGTTTTCCTCCCACTTTCTTTTGACTTGCTTCACATTGGCCTCTTCAGCCGTCTGTTCTTTAATTCTTTCCTCAATCTGGTTCACTAGTTTGTGAGCCATTCTACATGCCTGTTGTATGGAGGCAGGCTCGTGTGAACTTATATCTTCTTGGATTCTTTCCGGTAATCCTTTCACAAACGCGTCGATCTTCTCTTCCGCATCTTCGAACGCTCCCGGACACAATAGGCACAATTCTGTGAATCGTCTTTTGTACGTGGTAATATCAAATCCTTGGGTTCGTAACCCTCTAAGTTCTGTCTTGAGCTTATTGACCTCGGTTCTAGGATGGTACTTCTCGTTCATCAAGTGCTTGAATGCTGACCACGGTAGTGCGTACGCATCATCTTGTCCCACTTGCTCTAGATAGGTATTCCACCATGTTAACGCAGAACCTGTGAAGGTATGCGTAGCGTACTTCACTTTGTCCTCTTCAGTACACTTACTTATGGCAAACACCGATTCGACCTTCTCGGTCCACCGTTTCAATCCGATCGGTCCTTCGGTTCCATCAAATTCCAAAGGTTTGCAGGCAGTGAATTCTTTGTAGGTGCATCCTACACGATTTCCTGTACTGCTAGATCCAAGGTTATTGTTGGTATGTAGCGCCGCCTGTACTGCGGCTATGTTTGAAGCTAGAAAAGTACGGAATTCCTCTTCATTCATATTCACGGTGTGTCGAGTAGTCGGTGCCATTTCCTTCAAAATAGTCAAATGGAACAAGTTAATCATACAGAATATTAAGAGTAGTTAATAGTATTTTGTAGCATAATATGAACTCATTTATAAAAGCTTTTTCTTCATATTAGCGTTTTATAAGTTTAAATTCGGGTAGTACCTACCCGTTAAGTTCATACTTAGTAGCTAATATACAATTCAACTACTACAATTCTATATGAAAAACTGATTATAATAATATTTCGCGTTCAAACTTTTATACAATATTTTACAAACTTACAATACCGCTTATTTTACATAAAGCATGAAATATAGCACACAATAACTTTGATACAAGATAGTTGTGAAGATAATTCTAGCTAGTACACAAGTCGTTCAGCAAAGACAATAAAGACACGTAATTCATACGTCCAGAAACAAGTCATGCATTCTGGTTTTACTAGGACTACTTCCCATCCTTGGTCTTGTGGAACATAACTGTTATGGCCGTTGATAAGACAGCGTGTTGTAACGTCGTCAAAGGGACGAGGGTTACGTAATGACCAACAGTCTCGTAATAACCTAAAAACCTCATTTCTTACCCCAATTACCGACTCCGTCACTTAATGTTTTGTTTAATAGTTGTAGCCCGATGTTCTTTTTCTCACTTTGGTGAGAAGCGAACATTACTAACCCGTAAGCATAGCATGCTTCTTTATGTTGCATGTTAGCCACTTTTTCTAAATCATGAAGTCCTATATTCGGATACATTGAGTCAAAATAATTTCTTAACCCGTTGCGTAAAATAGCATTTGGGTTCCCCGCAATATATGCGTCAAAGTAAACACATCGTAACTTATGGGTTTCCCAATGTGATATCCCCCATCTTTCAAACGAAAGTCTCTTATAAACCAAGACATTCTTGGAACGTTCTTCAAATGTCTTACAAACTGATTTCGCCGTAAATAGTTGTGCCGAAGAATTCTGACCGACTCTAGACAAGATTTCATCAATCATGTCTCCGGGTAGGTCTCTTAAAATATTGGGTTGTCTATCCATTTTGTGTTTTTATACTGTAAAATAGACAAGAGTTAGATTCATAAAAAAAATACTTATTAATACAATCAATTTTTACATATATCATAAAGCATAAGCACACTATACTATATATATTACACCACACAAATACAACTATCTTATTCCGACTTGCTCGTTTCTTCTTCTTCGGTTTTGGTTCGTTTTGCCAAGTTTCTAGAGATATATGATGTTCCCCTAATACGAGATGTCGTTTTCCACAACGGTTTAGAAAAACCTGGTGGTTCAGAGGTTCCCGGGTCATTGTTACAACTTAAGGGCTTCGGGGGTTGACGATACATATAAAGTTCATCGAGGTTGGAATTAGATTTCTCTATTTTTATGCCCTTTCCCTTATTATTTTCTTTTGCCTTTTTAAATTTAGTTGGGGTAATTTCTATAACATCATCAGAATTCTCGTCGGAATCCGATTCATCGGAGAATTGGTAATCCTCCCAATATTTTGCTTCCTTGGCGGAAACACCATTGACCATAATTAACCTTGGTCGGTTGGTTGAGGATTTTCTTTTACTTAACCGTTTTATTATTTCCCCCACCGGTTCTATTTCCTCCTCTGGTTCCTCCTCTTCCGGTTCTGATTCTTCTTCCGGTTCTGATTCTTCTTCCGGTTCTTCTTCGGGAACTTGTGAATCAGTCCAATATATATTCGACTCTTCGTTATTATTAGGTGAGTCAATGGGATTTGTGCTAGAGGTAGACATCTATCACACAATATCAAACATGTTAAGAGATTAATATATCACATAATATATATATGTTAATAATATATAGTTTCCAACAAAAATGTTAAGCAATCATTTTTAAAGAAATACGGTCGAAGTCCAGACTCACTAATGCATCCTAACAAACTCGATAAGACATACTAATGCAAATTTTCAGGTTCTCTAAGACCAACGCTCAGATACCAACTGAAATGTCCCGTTCTTATTGATTAAAAACGTTCCATATTAATTGATTTCGTTGCGAGGTTTTGACCTCTATATGAGACATTTTTCAAAGACTGCATTCATTTTTAAAATAAACCATAACCTTTATTTCATAAATAAAGGTTTAAAAAGCTTTACGTAGATTATCAAATAATGATAATCTAAAATATCCTGTTTACACACGACCATTACATAATGGTTTACAATACAAATATGTTACATCGAAATCAGTTTCTTGAATGCAGTTTTTACACAATATCATACAAACATGGACTCCAAATCTTGTCCTTATTTTAGTATGCAATAGCGGAAGCTCTTAGTATTCACCTGAGAATAAACATGCTTTCAACGTCAACAAAAATGTTGGTGAGTTATAGGTTTAACCTATATATATCAAATAGTAACAATGGACCACAAGATTTCATATTTCAATACACATCCCATACATAGAGATAAAAATCATTCATATGGTGAACACCTGGTAACCGACATTAACAAGCTGCATATATAAGAATATCCCCATCATTCCGGGATACCCTTCGGATATGATATAAATTTCGAAGTACTAAAGCATCCGGTACTTTGGATCGGGTTTGTTAGGCCCAATAGATCTATCTTTAGGATTCGCGTCAATTAGGGTGTCTGTTCCCTAATTCTTAGATTACCAGACTTAATAAAAAGGGGCATATTCGATTTCGATAATTCAACCATAGAATGTAGTTTCACGTACTTGTGTCTATTTTGTAAATCATTTATAAAACCTGCATGTATTCTCATCCCAAAAATATTAGATTTTAAAAGTGAGACTATAACTCACTTTCACAGATTTTTACTTCGTCGAGAGGTAAGACTTGGCCACTGGTTGAATCACGAACCTATAACAATATATACATATATATCAAAGTATGTTCAAAATATATTTACAACACTTTTAATATATTTTGATGTTTTAAGTTTATTAAGTCAGCTGTCCTAGTTAGTAACCTACAACTAGTTGTCCACAGTTAGATGTACAGAAATAAATCAATAAATATTATCTTGAATTAATCCACGACCCAGTGTATACGTATCTCAGTATCGATCACAACTCAAACTATGTATATTTTGGAATCAACCTCAACCCTGTATAGCTAACTCCAACATTCACATATAGAGTGTCTATGGTTGTTCCGAAATATATATAGATGTGTCGACATGATAGGTTGAAACATTGTATACGTGTCTATGGTATCTCAAGATTACATAATATACAATACAAGTTGATTAAGTTATGGTTGGAATAGATTTGTTACCAATTTTCACGTAGCTAAAATGAGAAAATTTATCCAATCTTGTTTTACCCATAACTTCTTCATTTTAAATCTGTTTTGAGTGAATCAAATTGCTATGGTTTCATATTGAACTCTATTTTATGAATCTAAACAGAAAAATTATATGTTTATAGTCAGAAAAATAAGTTACAAGTCATTTTTATAAAGGTAGTCATTTCAGTCGAAAGAACGACGTCTAGATGACCATTTTAGAAAACATACTTCCACTTTGAGTTTAACCATAATTTTTGGATATAGTTTCATGTTCATAATAAAAATCATTTTTCCAGAATAACAACTTTTAAATCAAAGTTTATCATAGTTTTTAATTAACTAACCCAAAACAGCCCGCGGTGTTACTACGACGGCGTAAATCCGATTTTACATTGTTTTTCGTGTTTCCAGGTTTTAAATCATTAAGTTAGCATATCATATAGATATAGAACATGTGTTTAGTTGATTTTAAAAGTCAAGTTAGAAGGATTAACTTTTATTTGCGAACAAGTTTAGAATTAACTAAACTATGTTCTAATGATTACAAGTTTAAACCTTCGAATAAGATAGCTTTATATGTATGAATCAAATGATGTTATGAACATCATTACTACCTCAAGTTCCTTGGATAAACCTACTGGAAATGAGAAAAATAGATCTAGCTTCAAAGGATCCTTGGATGGCTTGAAAGTTCTTGAAGCAGAATCATGACACGAAAATAATTTCAAGTAAGATTTCCACTCGAAATAATATTGTTATAGTTATAGAAATTGAATTAAAGTTTGAATATGATTATTACCTTGTATTAGAAAGATAACCTATTGTAAGTAATAAAGGTTTCTTGATCTTGGATGATTACTTGGAATGGATTTAGAAAACTTGGAAGTAAACTTGCAATCTTGGAAGTATTCTTGATTTTATGAAACTAGAACTTTTGGAATTTATGAAGAACACTTAGAACTTGAAGATAGAACTTGAGAGAGATCAATTAGATGAAGAAAATTGAAGAATGAAAGTGTTTGTAGGTGTTTTTGGTCGTTGGTGTATGGATTAGATATAAAGGATATGTAATTTTATTTTCATGTAAATAAGTCATGAATGATTACTCATATTTTTGTAATTTTATGAGATATTTTATGCTAGTTGCCAAATGATGGTTCCCACATGTGTTAGGTGACTCACATGGACTGCTAAGAGCTGATCATTGGAGTGTATATACCAATAGTACATACATCTAAAAGCTGTGTATTGTACGAGTACGAATACGGGTGCATACAAGCAGAATTGTTGATGAAACTGAACGAGGATGTAATTGTAAGCATTTGTGTTAAGTAGAAGTATTTTGATAAGTGTCTTGAAGTCTTTCAAAAGTGTATGAATACATATTAAAACACTACATGTATATACATTTTAACTGAGTCGTTAAGTCATCGTTAGTCGTTACATGTAAATGTTGTTTTGAAACCTTTAGGTTAACGATCTTGTTGAATGTTGTTAACCCATTATTTATTATAACAAATGAGATGTTAAATTGTTATATTATCATGATATTATGATATATAATATATCTTAGTATGATATATATACAGTTAAATGTCGTTACAACGATAATCGTTACATATATGTCTCGTTTCGAAATCATTAAGTTAGTAGTCTTATTTTTACATATGTATTTCATTGTTAATACACTTAATAATATATTTACTTATAATTTAACATAATTAACCAAGTGTATCAATATCTTAATATGATTCATATGTACCTAGTAAGACGTTGTTATAACGATAATCGTTATATATATCGTTTTCGAGTTTCTTAAATTAATAGTCTCATTTTTATGTATATAACTCATTGTTAAAATACCTAATGAGATACATACTTATAATACAATCATGTTAACTATATATATAACCATATATATGTCATCGTATAGTTTTTACAAATTTTAACGTTCGTGAATCACCGGTCAACTTGGGTGGTCAATTGTCTATATGAAACCTATTTCAATTAATCAAGTCTTAACAAGTTTGATTGCTTAACATGTTGTAAACATTTAATCATGTAAATAACAATTTCATTTAATATATATATAAACATGGAAAAGTTCGGGTCACTACAGACACCTTTCGTACGTCTTTCTTTCGGAAATGTAATGAAAATTTACTTTGAAGTCCATGATCCTCGTTATATCCTTTGAGAGAATTGCCTTAAATACCTATGCCACCAATGTGACTACTCCATATATTTCTTCCTTCATTGTTGCAACTATATTTCATTCGTCCCAGTTCGTTCCCTTGGGGAGCTCCTGTTTTGTTTGTTAAGAAGAAAGATGGTTCCTTCCGTTTGTTAAGAAGAAAGATGTTACCCTCTTCCAAGAATTGATGATCTGTTCGATCAGATTCAAGGTTCGTCTGTTTATTCTAAAATCTTTCTTCGTTCCGGCTATCATCAGTTGCGTGTTAAAGAATCTGATGTTTCGAAAACCGCTTTTCGCAACCGTTATGGTCACTACGAATTCCTTGTTATGCCGTTCGAATTGACAAACGCACCTGCTGTGTTCATGGATCTCATGAACCGTGTGTGTAGACCTTATCTAGACAAATTCATTATTGTTTTCATTGACGACATCCTTATTTATTCCAAGAATGATGAAGAGCACGAAGAACATTTGAAGTTGGTGCTTGATCTGTTGAGGAAAGAAGAGTTTTACGCTAAGTTCTCTAAGTGTGCTTTCTGGTTAAGAGAAGTTCAATTCCTTGGACATATTGTTAGTAAACAGGGAATACAGGTGGATCCTGCCAAGACTGAGGCAATCAAGAGTGGGAAATTCTAAAAACTCCTACTCAGATTTGTCAGTTCCTAGGTTTGGCAGGCTACTATAGAAGGTTCATTCAAAAATTTTCACGAGTAGCGAAACCTCTGTCTGCTTTAACGCATAAGGAGAAGAAGAACGAGTGGAAGAGTGAACAAGAGTCTGCTTTCCAAACTCTGAAGAAGAAGTTAACTTCTGAACCGATATTATCACAACCTGAGAGTAATGATGATTTTGTTATCTATAATGATGCTTCGTGCCGTGACTTTGGTTGTGTTTTGATGCAGTGAAAGAAAGTCATTGCCTACGCGGCACGACGGTTAAAGATTCGTGAACAGAATTATACAACCCATGATTTAGAATTGGGAGCTGTTGTGTTCGCACTCAAGATTTGAGACATTACTTATATAGGGTCAAATGTACAGTGTACACTGATCACAAAAGTCTTCAACATATCTTTGATCAAAGACAGTGGAATATGAGGTAGCGAAGATGGGTTGAATTGTTGAACGATTATGATTGTGAACTCCTTTAGCCAATCCGGGGAAAGGCCAATGTTGTGGCCGCTGCGTTAAGTCGAAAAGAGAGAATTAAACCTCGCAGGTTTAGAGCCTCAAACATGACCATTCGAACAAACCTCTTAAGGCAGATTCTTGCAGCTCAGCAAGAAGCCTTAAAGGAGGAGAATTTCGTAACGGGAAGGTCAGAGGGCTTGCAACCTTGAAAAGTTTTATAAGTGCATCCCACACGAGGATTTGGGTTAACTGCAGCACCTCTTGCAGCCTCGACCCATAACATTATGGTCGTTCACTCGTTGATTGATGAGTTCCTGGATTTCTTGTTCCGTCATTCGGTTCAATCGCGCCATAATCTTCAATAAGAATGAAAAAAAAATAATTATTCACATGGAATATTATAGATGTAGTATGTATTTACAGTACATCGTAGCTTATTAATAATATGAACCAGTTATTATTATAAAAGCCTTTTCTTCTTATTAGCGTTTTATAATTATACCAAGGGTAGTACCTACCCATTAAAGTTCATACTTAATAGCTTAGTACGAAAATCAATTACTATCACCCAAATAATACTCAACCATGGAAAATTATTGCATTTCACACTTCACTATTTTACATATGCTTATCTTACATCAAACATTAAGCAAACCACACTAGTAATATTATACAAAACGTTATATGATCCCATGGTTTAAAACAACAGCGCATCATTTAACCCAAAACGTTTGTGTTCAAAGAAATCGCTTAAAGGTTATCCTGGTTGTCTCCCTGCGTTTTGGCTGAGGAATTGAAGAACTGGATGTCGGGATAGAACTAATAGGAATAGCGGGAATAGGTGTGGAAGTATCTGGTGGAGTTGGTGCCACAACATCCTCTCTAGACTCGGGATTTGGATTTTCCATTTCAGTAGCCTTTCGTTTCTTTCCTCGTTCGAACTTGTTTTTCGTAATTTCCTGTATTTCTTCCTCCTCAGGATCACCTCTAGTTCCTCTTCAATTGATTCATCCGGAACTTGTGAGTCTTCCCCAAAGGTGTCATTTTCATCATCGGATAGGTTAATGACTGGAACACCATCTGAAGATTCTGGTTCGAAGTCGCTGAATGTGATAACAAGTTCTAAGCCAGACATCTATCACATAACAACTAGTAAATTAGTATCACATAATATTTACATATTAATTTTTAACCAACAATGATAAGCAATATTTTTTGAAATCAAACACGGTCAAAGTCCAGACTCACTAATGCATCCTAACAAACTCGATAAGACACACTAATGCAAATTTTCTGGTTCTCTAAGACCAACGCTCTGATACCACATGTCATAACCCGACCTTAACCATAAGAACGAATGCAATAACATATGATTTCATCGCGAGGTATTGACCTCTATATGCGACATTTTTCAAAAACTGCATTCGTTTTTACAATACAAACCATAGCTTTTATTACAAATACAAGGTTTAAACAACTTAATAATGATTATCGTTTAGCGATAATCTTAGACTTACAAACTTTACATGTGATAATAACAATACGACCTCCAACATATTTTACATTACAAATCCTCCGATATGCAGTTTTATTTTTGGCACAAATATGCATACTCAAGATCTTGCTTAAATTCAACATGTTGCAGCGGAAGCTTTTAGTTATCACCTGAGAATAAACATGCTTAAAACGTAAACATAAAGTTGGTGAGATATAGGTTTAATGCCGGCAGCGTTATAAATATAGACCACAAGATTTCATATATAAACGTTTTAATAAAAATATTCTAAGTTCTTGAGCACTTGATAACCATACTTAACATTTAATCAACGTAGCATATTCCCTTTATTATGAAATCTTACTACACCGTACCAAGTGTAGTTACCGAAATGAAGTACTGTGCAACCGTTGAATACTGGTCGTCCAGTTCGGTTGGGGTTGTCAGGCCCGATAGATCTATCAACAGGATTCGCGTTTACAATACCTCATGTAAATAATAGTTACCAAGTTACAGGGAAGTATGCCAGTGGTACAACTCAACGTAGAATATATATTTTTAATCACTTGTGTCCATAACGTAAATCATAAAATGCATGTATTCTCATCCCGAAATATTTAGAGTTTAAAAGTGAGACTATATACTCACTTTTGCCTTGAAGATATTTATCACGACTTGGTCTCCGATAGATATCACGAACCTAACCATATATATAATATATCAACATATTTTCTTTTTAAGTAATTGTTATATAAATATATATATATATATATATATATATATATATATATATATATACTTTTAATATTTTCTTAGTCTGTAGTTAGCAGTCCGATGTTAGTGGTCCACAATTAGTTGCTCAATAAAATAAATAAAGACCCATCGTATTCGTATTGATCAGAATTAATCTTGATCCATGGTACCATGTTGTCAAATGACGTGTTGCGTACATAAAGTACCTTGTTGTCAAATGACGTGTTGCGTACAATCATGAGGTCTTATGATTAATCTTCTCGTGTTGTTTACGGGTGGTCCTGAAGTATATAAAATCAAATCATAAGTAAATATATATGAAATATCATATTAATTAGAAATATATGATTAATTTAATTTTTCTCCAAATTTTTCGTAGCTAAACTAGCTTCGGATACCCGATCTTGTTTTAGTCGTAGTTTCTTCATTACAACTACATTTTTATTGGTTCAACTTGCCAATTCCTTGGATCGAGTCAAATTTTAAGAATATGAACTGAAAATACCTTAGGTTGTATTCAAAATCACAGGTTATAGGTCAAACTTTGGTGAAACTTATGAAAGTGATCATTTTCCATCATAAAAACAACATTTAATGATCATTTTTCTAAAAATACTTACACTTTGAGTTAAACCATGAAATTTTTATGTGTTAACATATTCATAAGAAATATCATTTTTCCAGAATATGAACTTCCAATTCAAAGCTTAATATGGTTTTTAATTATCCAACCCAAAACAGCCCCCGGTTGCACTCCGACGACGTAGATTCAGTTTTTAAGGTGTTCTTTGTAAAACCAAGTTATATCTTGTTAAGTTAGCATATCATTATGATATATTACAGGTCTTGAAGTGTTTTAAAAGTCAAGTTAGAAGGATCTATTTAGTTTGCGAACAAGTTTGAAATCATTCAAACTATGTTCTTGTTGTTAAAATTTTATACCACAAAATAAGATAGCTATATGAATATGAATTGAATAAGATTATGAATAAGGTTACTACCTCAAATTACTTGGACAAAGTTACTGTAAGAGATGATAAAAATCCTAGAATCAAAAGAGTGGTGGAGTTAGATTGAAAGGTTGGAAGTAAACTTGTTTACTTGGAAGGATTTTTGAAGTGTTCTTGAATGGATTTTCTTATGATGATTAAGGGTTGTTTTTGAAGCTAGATCTTCATGGTTATTTGCTGAGATTGTGAAGAACACTTAAGGTTCCTAAGAGTGTGTTTTTGGTTAGAGAAAATGTGTAGTAAAAATGAAAATGGAATGGAGTATAAATGGTGGTGAAAAGATGTATAAATTTGTAATATTGTGCAAAAGTCTTGTAATATGCCAAATTGATTAATCATGCATGCTAAGATCCAAAATTGGCTGACTCATGGCTGCTAATAAAGTGATTGTGATGTGTATATACTAATAGTAATTACGTGTAGGAGCTGGGTATGATACGAGTACATATACTCGAGGTATACGTGTAGAAATTTTGAGGAAACGGAACGAGAATTCAAATATAGCTATCTTTTGTAAATATACTTATATTGTTTTATGTATATAAGCCCTTTAAAAGTGATTAAATACATATTTATACGATACTTGTATAAGTATTATAGGTTAAAGGTATATATGTCAAATAACGTTACGTATAGTTATCATTTTGAAAACTTAAGTTAGTAGTATCAAAGTATACTTATAACTTATTGTTATTAGTACACAATGAGATGTTAAACTATTCTTAGATCATGTTAAATATATATAAATACATATATATACACAAACGTATAATTATCGTTTGTTATATAGTTCGTGATATCATCGGTCAAATTGGACGGTCAAACGTTGTGTAAAACTCTTTTTAAAAACATAAATCTCAACAATTTAGATTACTTATCATGTTGGTAAGGTTTAATTTATGTAAATATTAATCTCATAGGTATAAAATGATCGGAAAAATCCGGGTCGTTACAGTACCTACCCGTTAAATAAATTTCGTCCCGAAATTTTAAAGTTGTACCTATTTTGCGTTCTCGGAAAACAAATGCGGGTACTTTTGTTTCATCTAATCCTCTCATTCCCAAGTAAACTCGGGACCTCTTCGAGCATTCCAACGAACCTTAACGATTGGTATGTTGCTCTGCTTGAGTTGTTTAACTTCACGGTCCATGATTTCGATTGGTTCTTCTATGAATTGTAATTTCTCGTCGACTTGGATTTCTTCAAGAGGAATGGTGAGGTCTTCCTTTGCAAGACACTTCTTAAGGTTTGATACGTGAAATGTATTATGTACTCCGGTGAGTTGTTGCGGAAACTCGAGTCGATAAGCTACCGGTCCAATGCGTTCGATGATCTTGAACGGGCCTACATACCTTGGGTTCAGTTTACCCCTTTTACCGAAACGTATTACACCTTTCCAAGGTGACACCTTTAACATAACCATGTCACCGATCTGAAACTCTAATGGTTTCCTTCGGACATCGGCGTAGCTCTTTTGGCGACTACGGGCTGTTTTCAATCTCTCCTTGATTTGTACTATCTTCTCAGTCGTTTCGTGTATGATCTCGGGACCAGTTAATTGTCGATCTCCTACTTCATTCCAACAGATAGGGGATCTACACTTCCTTCCATACAGTGCTTCGAATGGTGTAGCTTTAATGCTCGCATGATAACTGTTATTATACGAGAATTCTGCTAATGGTAGATATTTATCCCATCCGTTTCCAAAATCGATCACACATGCCCTGAGCATGTCCTCAAGAGTCTGAATTGTTCTTTCACTCTGCCCGTCAGTTTGCAGATGATATGCAGTGCTCATATCCAAACGAGTTCTCAGGGCCTCCTGTAGTGATTGCCAAAACTTTGATGTAAATCTACTATCACGATCGGATATAATGGAAATAGGTATTCCATGCCTTGAAACAATTTCCTTTATGTATAATCGTAATAGTTTCTCCATTCTATCCGTTTCCTTTATAGGCAAGAAATGTGCAGATTTGGTGAGACGATCAACTATTACCCAAATGGTGTCATAACCCCAGGCAGTCTTAGGTAACTTTGTGATGAAATCCATGGTAATACCATCTCATTTCCATTCTGAGATTTCTGGTTGTTGAAGTAACCCTGACGGCTTCTGGTGTTCTGCTTTGACTTTGGAACAAGTTAAACATTCCCCAACATATGTTGCAACATCTGTCTTTAAATTAGGCCACCAATAATGCGTCTTAAGATCTTGATACATCTTTCCAACTCCAGGATGTATCGAGTATCTTGTCTTATGTGCCTCGTTCAATATCAACTTCCTTAATCCACCCAACTTTGGTACCCAAATACGGTTTACAAAATATCGAATTTCGTCTTCCCGTATAACGAGTTGTTTCCCATACTTCTTCATTATTTTATTTCCTATGTTTTCTTTAGTAAGAGCTTCTCGTTGAGCCTCTTTGATTTGTGAGTTGAGATTCATGCGAATTTTTATGTTCATCGCTCGTACTCGAATTGGTTCCCGTTCCTTTCTGCTTAGAGCGTCGGCCACTACATTCGCTTTCCCGGGATGATAGCGAATCTCACAATCGTAGTCGTTTATCAGCTCGACCCACCTACGTTGCCTCATGTTCAGCTGTTTCTGATCGAAGATATGTTGAAGGCTTTTATTATCGGTAAACACAGTGCATTTAACTCCATATAAGTAGTGTCTCCATATCTTCAATGCAAACACTACTGCTCCCAGTTCTAGATCATGCGTCGTGTAATTCCACTCGTGAATCTTCAATTGACGAGATGCGTATGTAATAACTTTCTTCTGTTGCATAAGGACGCAACCAAAACCTTGTCGCGAAGCGTCAGAATATATCTCAAAATCATCGTTCCCTTCAGGTAACGATAAAATAGGTGCTGTAGTCAACTTCTTCTTCAGTAATTGAAATGCACTCTCCTGCTCAGAAGTCCATTCGTACTTATTCCCTTTTTGTGTTAACGCTGTTAATGGTTTAGCTATTCGGGAAAAATCTTGAATAAACCTTCTATAATAACCAGCTAAACCCAAAAATTGGCGTATCTGCGTTGGTGTCTTAGGAGTCTCCCATTTTTCAATGGCCTCAATTTTAGCTGGATCAACCTGAATTCCTTTGCTACTAACAACATGGCCAAGAAATTGCACTTCTTTCAACCAAAATGCACACTTAAAAAATTTGGCGTATAACTGTTCTATTCTTAACAATTCTAATACCAACCTTAAATGCTGCTCATGCTCTTGCTCACTCTTGGAATAGATAAGAATATCGTCAATGAAAACGATAACCAACTTATCTAAATACGGACTACAAACTCGATTCATGAGGTCCATGAATACAGCTGGCGCATTAGTCAACCCAAACGGCATAACCAAAAATTCGTAATGACCATAACGTGTCCGAAAAGCAGTTTTCAGAATATCTTCTTCTTTGACACGTAATTGATGATAGCCCGATCTTAAGTCAATTTTCGAGTACACACATGATCCTTGCAGTTGATCAAATAAGTTGTCAATTCTCGGTAGTGGATACCGATTCTTAATAGTTAACTTATTTAATTCACGATAATCTATACACATCCTAAAAGATCCATCTTTCTTCTTGACGAATAAAATCGGAGCTCCCCACGGTGAAGTACTTGGTCGTATGAATCCACGGTCCAGTAATTCTTTTAACTGACTCTGAAGTTCTTTTAACTCAGACGGTGCAAGTCTATATGGAGCACGAGCCACTGGTGCAGCTCCTGGTACTAGATCTATTTGAAATTCTACAGATCTAAATGGAGGTAATCCCGGCAACTCTTCCAGAAAGACTTCAGGAAAATCTCTTGCCACAGGCACGCCATTGATGCTCTTCACTTTTTCCTTCATTTCAACTTTATTAACATGTGCTAAGATAGCATAACACCCTTTCTTCAAGCACTTTTGAGCTTTCAAACAACTAATGAGTTTTAGCTTTGAGTTACCCTTCTCTCCATAAATCATTACTGGCGTTTTATCCTTACGAGGAATGCGAATTGCCTTCTTGGCACACACAACTTCAGCTCCTATTTTGGACATCCAGTCCATGCCGACTATTACATCAAAACTTCCTAATTCTACGGGTATCAAATCAATCTTAAATATTTCTCCGGCTAAATTTATTTTACAATCACGGCAAATTTTATCAGCTTTAATTAGTTTACCATTAGCTAACTCAATCATGTACTTAGCATCTAGTGGTAATGATGAACAATTCAATTTAGCGTAAAAGTCTCTACTCACGTAACTTCTATCGGCACCAGTATCAAATATAATAGATGCGGATAAGTTATTAATGGTAAACGTACCCATAACAAGCTCCGGGTCTTCACACGCCTCTCTAGCATTAATAACAAATGCTCTTCCATGTGCAGATCCATTATTCTTCTCTGGATTCGGACACTGGCTCTTATAATGACCCTGTTTCCCACACCCATAATAGGTAACAGTGGCCAAGGCAGTTCTATTTGCATTAGTGGCAGGAGTCTTTGTGCCATTTGTATTTGTAACAGGAATCCGACAATCTTCAGCAAGATGACCCCTTCGATTACAATTTTCGCACACCACATTACAATAACCAGAGTGATGTTTGTGGCATCTGTTACATAAAGGATTTCGTCCTTTGTAACCTGAGTTCGAACCGCTACCCGCACCTTGCGTGGTTTCTTGTTTCTTATTGGATTGTTGATGATTACCTTCCCACTTTCTTTTGTTTCCCGATGTCTTGACATCGGTGTTCTTATCCAGAATAATCTGGTCCATCAACTCGTTCGCCATGGTGATGGCTTCATGAATAGTCTTGGGTTTCGATGCTGTAACATTTGCTTTGACATTTTTAGGCAAACCATCTTTGTACAGTTCTATCTTCCGTTCTTCGGTTGGTACCAATTTGGGACATAGCAAAGCTAATTTCATGAATCGCTGATTGTAGTTGGTAAGTTCAGTACCAACAACTTTCAGGCTTCGTAATTCAGCTTCCAACTTCCTAACCTCATTCCTTGGACAATACTCGTTGATTAGCATTGTTTTGAATTCTTCCCAGGGAGTATCATAAGCTACATCTCCTCCTACGGCCTTCACATAGTTTTTCCACCATGTGAGTGCACTATCTTGTAAGGTGCACGATGCATACTTGGTCATGTCCTTCTCAATACAACCACTGATTTTAAACACAGACTCAATCTTTTTGATCCACCGGGTTAAACCGACCGGTCCTTCTGTTCCACTGAATGATGAGGGCTTGCAACCTTGAAAAGTTTTGTAAGTGCATCCCACACGAGGATTTGGGTTAACTGCAGCACCTCTTGCAGCCTCGACCCATAACATTCTGTCGTTCACTCACTGATTGATGAGTTCCTGGATTTCTTGTTCCGTCATTCGGTTCAATCGCGCCATAATCTTCAATAAGAATGAAAAAAAATTATTATTCACATGGAATATTATAGATGTAGTATGTATTTACAGTACATCGTAGCTTATTAATAATATGAACCAGTTATTATTATAAAAGCATTTTCTTCTTATTAGCGTTTTATAATTATACCAAGGGTAGTACCTACCCGTTAAAGTTCATACTTAATAGCTTAGTACGAAAATCAATTACTATCACCCAAATAATACTCAACCATGGAAAATTATTGCATTTCACACTTCACTATTTTACATATGCTTATCTTACATCAAACATTAAGCAAACCACACTAGTAATATTATACAAAACGTTATATGATCCCATGGTTTAAAACAACAGCGCATCATTTAACCCAAAACGTTTGTGTTCAAAGAAATCGCTTAAAGGTTATCCTGGTTGTCTCCCTGCGTTTTGGCTGAGGAACCGAAGAACTGGATGTCGGGATAGAACAAATAGGAATAGCGGGAATAGGTGTGGAAGTATCTGGTGGAGTTGGTGCCACAACATCCTCTCTAGACTCGGGATTTGGATTTTCCATTTCAGTAGCCTTTCGTTTCTTTCCTCGTTCGAACTTGTCTTTCGTAATTTCCTGTATTTCTTCCTCCTCAGGATCACCTCTGGTTCCTCTTCAATTGATTCATCCGGAACTTGTGAGTCTTCCCCAAAGGTGTCGTTTTCATCATCGGATAGGTTAATGACTGGAACACCATCTGAAGATTCTGGTTCGAAGTCGCTGAATGTGATAACAAGTTCTAAGCCAGACATCTATCACATAACAACTAGTAAATTAGTATCACATAATATTTACATATTAATTTTTAACCAACAATGATAAGAAATATTTTTCGAAATCAAACACAGTCAAAGTCCAGACTCACTAATGCATCCTAACAAACTCGATAAGACACACTAATGCAAATTTTCTGGTTCTCTAAGACCAATGCTCTGATACCACATGTCATAACCCGACCTTAACCATAAGAACGAATGCAATAACATATGATTTCATCGCGAGGTATTGACCTCTATATGCGACATTTTTCAAAAACTGCATTCGTTTTTACAATACAAACCATAGCTTTTATTAAAAATACAAGATTTAAACAACTTAATAATGATTATCGTTTAGCGATAATCTTAGACTTACAAACTTTACATGTGATAATAACAATACGACCTCCAACATATTTTACATTACAAATCCTCCGATATGCAGTTTTATTTTTGACACAAATATGCATACTCAAGATCTTGCTTAAATTCAACATGTTGCAGCGGAAGCTTTTAGTTATCACCTGAGAATAAACATGCTTAAAACGTCAACATAAATTTGGTGAGATATAGGTTTAATGCCGGCAGCGTTATAAATATAGACCACAAGATTTCATATATAAACGTTTTAATAAAAATATTCTAAGTTGTTGAGCACTTGATAACCATACTTAACATTTAATCAACGTCGCATATTCCCTTTATTATGAAATCTTACTACACCGTACCAAGTGTAGTTACCGAAACGAAGTACTATGCAACCGTTGAATACTGGTCGTCCAGTCCGGTTGGGGTTGTCAGGCCCGATAGATCTATCAACAGGATTCGCGTTTACAATACCTCATGTAAATAATAGATACCAAGTTACAGGGAAGTATGCCAGTGGTACAACTCAATGTAAAATATATATTTTTAATCACTTGTGTCCATAACGTAAATCATAAAATGCATGTATTCTCATCCCGAAATATTTAGAGTTTAAAAGTGGGACTATATACTCACTTTTGCCTTGAAGGTATTTATCACGACTTGGTCTCCGATAGATATCACGAACCTAACCATATATATAATATATCAACATATTTTCTTTTTAAGTAATCGTTATATATATATATATATATATATATATATATATATATATATATATATATATATATATATATATATATATATATATATATATATATATATATATATATATATATATACTTTTAATACTTTTAATATTTTCTTAGTCTGTAGTTAGCAGTCCGATGTTAGTGGTCCATAATTAGTTGCTCAATAAAATAAATAAAGACCCCATCATATTCGTATTGATCAGAATTAATCTTGACCCATGGTACCATGTTGTCAAATGACGTGTTGCGTACATAAAGTACCGTGTTGTCAAATGACGTGTTGCGTACAATCATGAGGTCTTATGATTAATCTTCTCGTGTTGTTTATGGGTGGTCCTGAAATATATAAAATCAAATCATAAGTAAATATATATGAAATATCATATTAATTAGAAATATATGATTAATTTAATTTTTCTCCAAATATTTTCGTAGCTAAACTAGCTTCGGATACCCGATCTTGTTTTAGTTGTAGTTTCTTCATTACAACTCCGTTTTTGTTGGTTCAACTTGCAACTTCCTTGGATCGAGTCAAATTTTAAGAATATGAACTGAAAATACCTTAGGTTGTATTCGAAATCACAGGTTATAGGTCAAACTTTGGTGAAACTTATGAAAGTGATCATTTTCCATCATAAAAACAACATTTAATGATCATTTTTCTAAAAATACTTACACTTTGAGTTTAACCATGAAATTTTTATGTGTTAACATATTCATAAGAAACATCATTTTTCCAGAATATGAAATTCCAATTTAAAGCTTAAGATGGTTTTTAATTATCCAACCCAAAACAGCCCCCGGTTGCACTCCGACGACGTAGATTCAGTTTTTAAGGTGTTCTTTGTAAAACCAAGTTATATCTTGTTAAGTTAGCATATCATTATGATATATTACAGGTCTTGAAGTGTTTTAAAAGTCAAGTTAGAAGGATCTATTTAGTTTGCGAACAAGTTTGAAATCATTCAAACTATGTTCTTGTTGTTAAAATTTTATACCACAAAATACGATAGCTATATGAATATGAATTGAATAAGATTATGAATAAGGTTACTACCTCAAGTTACTTGGACAAAGTTACTGTAAGAGATGATAAAAATCCTAGAATCAAAAGAGTGGTGGAGTTGGATTGAAAGGTTGGAAGTAAACTTGTTTACTTGGAAGGATTTTTGAAGTGTTCTTGAATGGATTTTCTTATGATGATTAAGGGTTGTTTTTGAAGCTAGATCTTCATGGTTATTTGCTGAGATTGTGAAGAACACCTAAGGTTCCTAAGTGTGTGTTTTTAGTTAGAGAAAATGTGTAGTAAAAATGAAAATGGAATGGAGTATAAATGGTGGTGAAATGATGTATAAATTTGTAATATTGTGCAAAAGTCTTGTAATATGCCAAATTGATTAATCATGCATGCTAAGATCCAAAATTGGCTGACTCATGGCTGCTAATAAAGTGATTGTGATGTGTATATACTAATACTAAATACGTATAGGAGCTGAGTATGATACGAGTACATATACTCTAGGTATACGTGTAGAAATTTTGAGGAAACGGAACGAGAATTCAAATATAGCTATCTTTTGTAAATATACTTATATTGTTTTATGTATATAAGCCCTTTAAAAGTGATTAAATACATATTTATACGATACTTGTATAAGTATTATAGGTTAAAGGTATATATGTCAAATAACGTTACGTATAGTTATCATTTTGAAAACTTAAGTTAGTAGTCTCAAAGTATACTTATAACTTATTGTTATTAGTACACAATGAGATGTTAAACCATTCTTAGATCATGTTAAATATATATAAATACATATATATACACAAACGTATAATTATCGTTTGTTATATAGTTCGTGATATCATCGGTCAAATTGGACGGTCAAACGTTGTGTAAAACTCTTTTTAAAAACATAAATCTCAACAATTTAGATTACTTATAATGTTGGTAAGGTTTAATTTATGTAAATATTAATCTCATAGGTATAAAATGATCGGAAAAATCCGGGTCGTTACACCATCCATGGGGAGGGGGTAAGTTGTCAAGTATGCAAAGTGGTGGTCATTTAGCCATTTTTCCTCATAAGTTCATTTTAATTTCCACAAACCTAAAAAAATCTCTCATTCTCCTCTTCCTTGTCGTCACTTCAGCAACCATCATCATCATCATCTTTTTTTTTATTTCAAGCTTGAAGATTTAAGGCTTTCATCGTTCCCGGATTCACCGTATCGTGCTCTACGCGTTCATACTAATCATTTCTCGATTAGGATATAAACCCTAACCCTAGAACTTTTGATTTTTCATTATTTTTCTGTTTTTGATGTTTATTTTGATAGTATGTTAGTTACTTGTTATTGTATTAATAATTGTATGCGTAGAATTGCTCAAAAACACATGTTTTCGGTTTGATTTAATTGGGACAGCAGCTTTTTGTTTAATTCTGGAATTGTGACTGATATAAAGGTGAAAATAAAATAGTTAGATTAGTTCCTCTCATCAAGACATTAATTTTAGACTCCGGATTCATGTCGTTTCGATTTCCGGAGCCCTAGATATGATTAAAATGGCATTTGATTAAGATTGAAATGTGATATTGATATGAACCAGGTTTGGTCCGACTTTGTGGCCATATTTGGTGTCTTTAGGGTGTGTTAGTGTGTTAGGATTGAAGGTGGGATGAACTTTTATGTTCAGGTCACCTAAATCCGAGCCACGAGTCACCCGTTATGACTAAAACACGGTTTTGATTGAATTGAAGTTCCAAGTTGTGACATGGCTGATCACCATGACTTGTGGACTGTTCTTGGTGTGTTCTAGAGTGCATCAATGTATCGGGTGGTTTGCTTAGGCAGAGATATTTATAAGGCTCGTCGAAAACTGATTCCCGGGACTCAAGATACGACCCGATGAACTTTTGATTTAAACTCATGGTTAATTATTAAAACTTATGATATAAATAATTACTTTCATTATTATTTAATTACTTATGATATAAGAAGTAATTATTATTATTTAAGACTTATGATATATATTTATTATATCATTTAATTATTACTTATGATTTAATTAACATTTTAATTAAACTTATGATTAATAATACTTTTATTATTAATGGAAAATACTTGTGATAAGTATTAAACTTATATTATGAGATTATTATTATTATAAGACTTATAATAAGGATTAATTAATTATTTAATCATTATAAGGCTTATTTATTATTTAATTATAAATTAATTATTAAATACTTATGATTTAATAATTATAATTAGAAACTTATGATATGATTAATAATTCATTATTAATTAATAATACTTATGATATGATTTAAAATTTATTATTAATTAATAATACTTATATTATGATTAATATTTAATTAATTAATTAAATATTTATGCTATACTAATTATATCATTTAAACTTATGTTAACTTTAATAATTCAATTTAAGTTAATTAAACTTATGTTATGACATAATTATTCACATTTGACTTTAATTAACACTATAACCTACACTATTATTATAACTTACACTTTTAAAATTAACGTTGACTATGTTTGACCAAGGTTGACTTTTGAGTTGACTTTCGGTTGACTTTGACTTTCAGTTGACTTTTGTTGACTTTCTAATTAAGGAAACTTTCTTAACTTATAAACTTTCCAAAAATAGCAACTTTCTAAATATAGAAACTTTCCAAAAATAGAAACTTTCCAAAAATGGAATCCTGCTAAAAATAGAAACTTTCTAAAAATAGAAAGTGTGTGTCCGTACGCTGTTCCGATCAAACCGATGCATGTTGAGTATTGTTCTATGTCTACTTGCAACATGTACAATAGTTATCATACTAAGACTTGACCTAAGTTAGTTATTTATATCGACCTGCTTTATTTATAGGTCGGCGTTGTGATCATTCCTGATCACTTTACTTCATTTGTTGTTCGCATATTTGTGTGGTTACTTCGTTTGCTATTAAGGTGAGTTATAGTCCCATTTTCTATTTTAACTCTTTTGGGATGAGAATACATGCAATTTATTTTATAATTTGGACACAAGTGGAAGTTGATTTAAATTATTCATTGTGAGTTGAACAAAAATATTCCATAGTCTGGTAATTATAATCACTGGTTTCTACTGGTGAACGCGAATCCTACGGATAGATCTATCGGGTTTGACAACCCCATTTCGAGCTAGTCGCGCTAGCAATCTATAATCGGAATGTTTAGTACTTCGTTTTTGTTGTAGATACACTTGTTCGGTGTATATTATTTATTGTGTTTGGCAAGGGTAAATAAATGGTTAAGTGGTTACCAGGTGGCTCACGGAAAATGAAATAATGTTTTTATATGTTTTCTAGCATATAATTTTGTGATCCAAAAAGGAGTTTTTATGTTTTCAAACATAAAGTTTTATTGTTCAAATTAAATATTGTTTGCAATATTAAACCTATAATTCACTCAACATTTTTGTTGACAGTTACTCGCATGTTTTGTTATCAGGTTCATGATTGATTGCTTCCGCTGTGCTTAGAGAGTCTGCATATTTATGATGGCAGCTTTTGTTAAACATTAACTTGCATTCTATTTTGATACATTTAATAGTGGATGTTTTTAACTTTGTTTTGGTCAACTTTTGGTTAAGTAATAATGTATGATTTTTCTAAACTTACATATTTTGATAGGTTTCCTTTATAGGAAATCATTTTTAAATAAAGAATGCAAGGTTATTTATCAAATTCATATAGAGTTATGATCAAGCTGTGGGACCAAGATAACGATGGTCTTCAAGTGTACTTTGACGGGTCGTTTCAGGATCATTAATGGTGGTGAAGGGTCACGAAGAAGATGGAAGAGAACGAGTGAGATAGATGGTGGTGATCGATTTACAATGGTCGAATAGATAAAGAAAAAGAGGATTAATTAGTAATTTGGATATTAGTATTGGTGGGGTACTGGAAACGAATTAGAAACGGAAAAAGTAACGTGTTTTATCTATGATGGTGCTAACTTGTCGATGGTGGTTCACGGTGGTGTTTCAAGGTGTGTCGAGGGTGGTGGCAGGATGCTAAGGTGACCGATGGTTTGAATTGGGTTGTTGTAGAAGGTGTCGATGGGTTATGGTGGTGATAGAAGTTTGGAAGGTTGAAAATAATCTTGGTGATGGTTTTTAAATCTTGCAAGTATTAGGTGTATTTATATATATAAGTTACTTTTATAGATTCTATAATATAATATAATGTAATATTAGTGGAAATTGAAAAGTGATATCACAATAATTCTAACAGTGAGCAGCCATAAATCTTAACTTATGTGCCGACAGTTTTTAACTCGAGGAGTATATCGTGTCTTTTGCTAAACAGTTAACATAATAAAGTGTTCCTAAAAATCCCAAATTTTTAGATTGAACATATTTAATTATTTCACTCATTACCTGTTTGAAACATGATCAAAAAGGCTCAAAAATTATTTATTTTATGTTATGATTTATATGTGCGGAGTACTAATATTTAAACTTAAAAAGGTAAAAATACTTTTAACAAATCTAAAATCTTCGTAATCGATTTACAGTTCAACTTTTATTTTAATCCAACATAAACTTATATTAAATCTATATGAACGCTAACGAAATGTCAACCGAGTATTACAGACGTTTACTAATTAAGCTCGAAATCATTTATATTCTCTTTCTATATATATAAACAGTTTTAAAATAGCAAAGTTAATTACTAAATCAAATATATTATATATTTTAAACAAATAGGTTTAATATAACTTTATATATTTACAAGTAATATTTATATACATATTTATATATCTATATATTCTATAGTTTCCAATAATCGCATTTTATTTTATTTATTTTTACAATATAAATCCTAATAATCATATTATATAATATTCTAAATTATATTTTAAATTATAAATACCTATTTAATTATATATGTTATCTATTTACAAATAGTTGTTCGTGAATCGTCGGGAATGGTCGAAAGTCAAACGAATATATGAAATAGTTCAAAATATTTGTGACTCAACATTACAGACTTTGCTTATCGTGTCAAAATAATATAAAGTTCAAGTTTAAATTTGGTTGGAAATTTCCGGGTCATCACAATACCTACCCGTTAAAGAAATTTCGTCCCGAAATTTGAGTGAGGTGGTCATGGCTAACAATAAAAATGTTTTCATGATGAATACGAGCTGATAAATAGAGTTTTATTACTGTTGAGTAATATAGATAAGATAATTCGACTACTCGAAGAGTACGAGTGAAGCTATCACAAAAGAGTGAAATGAGAAAATAAAGTTCCGTCATAACTTTTACTAGTCATGGTTGAATTCCGGATTTCAAGGGATTTAAAGAAAATCTTCGAAATCTATAAGATCTGATTCTTCGGGATTTATGGAAATTAAGATCTCTTTAATTAATTACGGTGATCTGCCCCGATTACTACAACTGATATTTCCTTTATAAATTTGCCTTTTCCGTTCCATTTGTTTTCACCACTTCTATACTCAATTCCCAAATTCAAAAGATTTATGAAAATGCTTAACCCTGTTCTGATCCTTGTTCTTATTCTAACTATCACAATGATCGTTCTTCTTTTCCAACTCCCACCTGAAGAATCTGTTTATTTCTATTATGCTCTAGGGATTATTGTATTTATAATCCTCCCGTGTCTTTATATTGCTATACGTACTGATATCCACGGTTTGTAATTTCGGTGTTGTCATTGGGCTTTATATTTTCTCTTATATTTTCGATCTCTTTGCCTTTTTTTATTATCCTCTCGACCTCTATTAAAGCGAGCAACGGTCTAGAATTCGTAAGTATGGAGTTTCAAATGAACTTAATGTTCTAAACAAGAAAGAACGTGATAGGACGATTTGATTTGTAAAATTACCTGAGTCACTGAGAATAGAACTATCAAGAATATATTTTTCTTGATATGTTCAGAAGTTAAGCAGAATGAAAGAGTTATATAACATGGCACATGATGACGTTAGGATCTGTGAATCATTACATCCCATTAGAAACTCAGCATGATTTACTGTAATATAATCACGTTGATCAAGTGTCATTATATTATACTAATTCATGCATCAATTTCTTTACATTTCTCTGGAATTCATTCATAAATTAAACTTAGATTTTTTAGAAGTTTCCAATATAATGAAACACAGGAAGCACGAAGAGGTGTATAATTTCGAACGAGAATATTTATGAAAATATCCTCAGAAATATCGAAGATATTTATGATGATATTTTGGAATTTCCAAGTTCAAAGGTTGATGGGAGCAAGATATTCTCTAAAGATTTTAACGGATCCGGAATTACTTAGATTCTTTGAATATAGGGTATGGTCCTTGTATTTATCCTTGGTCTCCTTCGTGGTTAGCTCAATCCGTTTTCCAGTTCCAACTTTTCTGAGCTTTTCCAACATACTATTCTTTATCATCAACTTCCGATGATTAAGGTCGTTTACAGTTGTCTACGGTTTCTGCTGCTTCATTCAGCTTTTTCAACATTCAGAGTATTGATTTGTTGACTGAGTGCTTTTCAGAATTTCAGAATGAAAGATCATAATTCTAAGAGATAAATGTCATACATATAACTGTTGATGTAGATAGGCTGTGAGTTTTCAAAGTACTGATTGCTGGTTCCCGGTAATTGGTATGACAGTTCTCGTTACAAGATGCAGATGAGTATATGATAGGGTTTCAATGAATAAATATAATGATTTATCAGAAAGATTTAAGCCAAGAAGTAACGAGGTTGCTGGTACGTCTGCTGGTAATATGGTGGAATATAAAAGAATTCTCCGGTATCAAAAGGGTAATTGTATATATATCAGGATTATAGTAAGACTACTTCAAATGAAAAGTCGAAGTTGACTTGCTGGAGCTGTGACAAAATTGGCTACTTTGAAAAGGGATCGCAAAGTTATTTTTGCTAATAAATGCCAAAGGATCTGACGCGGTTACGTGTTAAACTTTTACTCAGGTGCCGAGAGTTTCTCAGGTGCATAACTATATGCATAAATCTTTCCTTCCGTAGATGAAGTGCGGTTGATTCATCCTATCGATTGAGGTGTTTTCAAGAATCATAAAGAGTTTGAACGCAGATTGTAATCGTCAAGATACAATTGAGGTTTAAGATGAAGTCAAGTGGCAAACTTGAAGAATTGTTTAGTTTCATATGTTATAAACAATATTTTAATTCATTTTAATTGTCCAATGTTGGTAGTCCACAGTTAGCAGTCCACAGTGTTAGGACCCCGAAGTTGTATAGTGTTAATGTGAATTAAGCTTAAATGAAGGTTCCTTAGAAGAGGGCTATATAAGGAACCTATGTAGTCCTAATTAGATAGCCATTGTATTGTAACCGAGTTCTAGAAGCTGTGGAATTTAATTTGTACCGATTCTCTCTAGTACCGAGTCTCCTTCTTACATACCGAATCTCATTCTATCTTATCATTTCTCTCAATCTCAATATGATCTGACCTATCATTTGGTATCAGAGCTACCAGGAAGTGATTCTACATCACTATATCGATCCAGAGATTGTAGTTTACAGAATCTGAACACTCTCGATATATTGAATCAGATTCGGTATTATCGAATTTGATAATCTGACGTTCAGATTCTTGTGATAAGTTCATCGAAGGTGTATTAGGTCTATTAGAAAGAGTTTCGATCATCATTACAGCTTTTTAACTTCAATTATGGAGAATCAAGTTGATTTTTAGAGTTTGTGGCTAAAACTCTTGGTATTGCTTAATTCAAGCTTGATTCTGGTGTTTTGTGAAGATTTAAAGATTCAGTTGTGTTCATGAGGTGTTAAATCACATTTCTGTCGGTTCAATTTCTTCAATTCTTCAAGTTTTGAAGATTTGATCAACATTCGGTATCATAACTGTCATACCAAATCTGCTTCATTACTGGAAATTCATCTTAAGTGTTGCAGATTGTGGTGTGTTTGTGATTCTATCACATTCGGTTTGATCATACGCAGCTAATTGGTGTGGTTTGAGAAAGGATTCTGTTATATTTCTAAGTTTTAGACTTAGACTCGGTATTGTCAACTGTTACAGTTGACATTCGGTATTCTATACATTCAGTATCTTTGATATTTTATGTGATACTAACTTGTTTCCTAGTGCAGCAAGGTTACAGAATCTAATTCAAAGGGATTGAATTGAGTTTGAACTTCAAATTCATACAGAATCTGACTACCGAGTCAGATACAGAATCTGATTTTCTGTATCACTTAATCCATTGGTTTTAAGTATTCCGAGGCTTCAAGTTGTGTGGTTACCGAATCCATACCGAATTTGGATGTGTTACTTGTGATTCTTATCAGTTTCTGATACAGAATCTGGTATACCGAATTGTTACCGAATCTGCTACAGTACCGAACCACTTATCGAATCTGCTACTGTACCGAATTTTTACCGAATCTGACATTCTTGTTAGATTTTATACTGAACCCTGATCATAGATTGTGTTTAATACCGAATCTATACCGAATCTACCTCAATTTAAGATGTCTACTCAAGATACTCTTATCATTGGATCAGATTCCCGAACTCCAGTGTTGTTTGATGGCAAGTACACTCAGTGGCTTCATCGTATTACTCAGTACATAGACTATAAGGGTGAGAAAGCTAAACATATTTGGGCTTCTCTGAGAGATGGTCCAGTTGTTGATTTTCATCCGGATACTGGTATGCCAATTCCAGTCTATGAACTTTCTGGTGATAAACGTGAAAGAGCTCAGGGTGACATAGAGGCTAAGAATATTGTCATGCAAGCTATCCCATATGAGCTATTTGAAAATGTTGATAGCAACACTACTGCAAAAGATATATGGGATGAGATCAAACGACAACAAGAAGGTTATGACATGTCAGACGTTACTAAATTGAATAAGGCTCTGGGATTGTATGAAGATTTCAAGCAGGAACCAGAAGAGCTACTCAAGGATACCTACCGTCGTTTCAATGGTGTTCTCAATGAGTTGAAAAGGTGTAAGATTGTAAAAGTACATGCTGAAGTCAACTTGAAATTCCTCAAAAAGCTCAATGCTGATTGGCTTCCTTATGGAACCATTGTTCGATCTACCAAAGAGATTGACAAGTTGACTATTCATGAGCTTGTTGGAGTTCTTATGCATTACCAACCTGAGGTATCTAAACTTTAAGAAGGAAGGAAAGAGTCATCTCCAAGTGATCCTCTTGCTCTAATTGCTAAAAAGAAGAGCAAATCATTTTCCAAAAGCTTGTCCAAGAAAGTGCTTGTTGAAGAATCAACTGATTCTGAAGAGTTGAATCTTTCTGATGTTAATGATTCACACCTTGAATTAGTCAAGATGGCCGCCATGTTCACAAACGCCTTGAACAAACACAAGTTTAAAGGCAAATCAAGCAATCAATGCAAACACTCATCATCTTCCTCGTACTACAAGAAAGCTGATCAATCCAAACAACAACGTGCTAATGATTCCAAGAAGGAAGATTCAATCTGTTTCAATTGTGGCAAAGCTGGTCATTACTCTCGTGAGTGCAAAATGCCTAAGAAGAAGGACGCAGCTTACTATAAGAAGAAAATGTTGATGGCTAAGATTGTGGAAACTGGGGGAGAGCTGAAACCGATTGATGATACTTGATTTAACTGGACTGATGATTCAGACTCAGAGGTAGAACATGCAAATGTTTGCAAGGTGACCAAGCTCATCAAAGCTAAGGAAGCATTGGAGAATTCTAACTCAACATCTGACGATGATGAGGTACAATCAACTGAAATCTCACCTGATTTTATAAAAATGCAAAATGACTTGATGAAGAATCTGGTCTCAATGTCAAAAGAAGTCAAAGGCTTAAAATCTGAAAACAAGGTTTTAAAAGACAAAATCAAACTTTCTGAGACCAAACCATCTTCATCCAAATTACAATCGAAATTGCAAAAGTTAACTGTCTAACTCAGCTCCTCGGAATCTGAGTTGGAAGATCTTAAAAAGACAATTCATCCGATTAAAGTCGAACGAACTGATTATCGTTTAAAATCTGAACGACTTGCAGAAAAAGTTCAATTCTTAGAAAAAGATCTTTCTGATTTAAAAAACCAACATGAACCCACACTTTTAAAGCTAAACAAGAAAATTATTCATTTGAAAAATGCAATAATTGAAAAAGACACTGAAATCTCTTCATTGTCAAAAGAGTCTGTTCTAATGAAAGCTCAACTTGCTCGATATGAGGAAAAACTCTATCGAACAGAGCAATCCAAAGCTATCATGGATATGGAACTTTCAAAACAAACGATTTTCATGAATAGACCAAAAACGATTCATGGTGAAAAGTGGGGGTTGGGTTTTGAAGATCCTAAGATCTTAGATGGAGCTTCCAAAAAGATTCCAGGATTATATCATTCTGATTACTTTCAAGCTGGTTTACCACCGCATTTTGTGCATTCTTCTGATGCTGATTTTGATGATATTATTGTTAATCGCAAATCTAAAAAATACCATCAAATTAGCTTAATGTATGAGAAAATTAATGCAAAAATGAGTAAATCAAATCCTGCTTTCTTGAAGGAACTTGTTGAAAATGAAAAGAATGTGCAATGTGCTAATTATGTGCCGACACATAGATTGGTTTACATTCCTACACTCATGCTAGAGAAATACATTTTAATGCTTGAGAATGACGTGTTTAACAAACCTAGTTCTAGCATTGTTAACATAGATGAGGTGTTTGATGAACCAACTTTTGATGTGAAACCAGTTCTACCTGCTTTACCTGCATGTTTTGATAATGTTTTCCGTGAAGACCTAGCACATGAACTAACTGTTTTCTTTGAGACAGAATCTCTAGGTCAAAATTCTTTAGATGAAAAAGTAAAAACTCATACTGAACCGATCATTGAACCTTTGATAGATTTTGAAAGTCAACTTGATCCTTTGCACGATTATTATTTGCATTTACCTGCTGTACAGAATTTGAATCGTATAGTAGCTCAACTAGAAAAGGAGAATATTGACTTGCAACTTAAGTGCCAATCATTAGAACAAATGCTTGCCCTGTGTGATAAATTACCCTTCACTGCCTAAGAAAGAATGTTCCTATGCTTTTAAGGAGGGTGAAGTGATAGTTTCTGCTGAAGAATTATGTCTTGAGATTAAAAGCTTAAAACAAAAGATAATTCAACTGAAACAGGCTAACACACTTAAGCAATCGTCTAATGTTGAAACCAATGTGCTTGAATGTATTGGTGGGATTACTAAGAAGGGAAAGGGAATGTCAACATCTAAGGATGTAAAATCCATTACTATTCTTTAAAATCCTCTCCATTCTCAATTTGGCAATCGTGGTTCAAAATTTGTTTCTACAACTCAATTTGTTGTCAAAAAGGTTCATTCTCCTGATGTTTCTGTGTCAACTGAAAAGATTCCTATGATTCCAATGACAAAAACTTCAAAAGCGAGTCTTTTAACAACACCAGTTAAGTCCACACAACACACAAGTCCTAAACCTAATTTAAGTGAGTATGATGCAAAAGAACGTAAAATCAAATTGGAAATTTTGCAAAATCAATCATCTCATGTGTCAACTGAAGAGTTTGGACGTCTAACTACCAAAGGTATTTTTCATGTCACAGGTCATAATCCAAACTTGAATTACAAATCTGTATGGGTTCCTAAGTCCACGACTAAGAAAGTAGTAACCAAACCAATGCAATCTGCTAGTCGGCCTAGGAAATCATCTCATGTTTTTCAATTTTCGTCTGTGAACAAAACATCTACTTGGAATAAGTTGTGTGTTAAGACTTCTGATAATGATGTAAAACTTGATATTGCGTATGATGCTTCATGTAATGTGTTTTTAAATGATGATTTATTGTCTAAACTGCATGATGCTCTACATGATTATCTTGTCGTTGATCCAAAGTTTATTGTTGGTACTAACCGTAGAGGACCCAAGAAACTTTGGGTACCTAAACTCTAGGAATTCACATTTACAGGGTTTTGACGTCTGTGTTTGGTATATCGATTCCGGTTGTTCTCGACACATGACGGGCGATAAATCCTTGCTTGTCAACTTCATTGACAAATTCCTAGGAACGGTTACTTTTGGAAATGATGAAATTGCAGCGATAACGGGTTACGGAGATTTTGTGCAAAATGGCATAACAATCAAACGGGTTTCATATGTTGAAGGTTTGGGGTGCAGTTTATTTAGTGTAAGTCAATTCTGCGATGGAGATCTTAAAGTTATGTTTGAACGTCGACAATGCTCGGTGCAATCCACCAAAGGAAATGATCTTCTTGTTGGTAAACGTTGTGCTTCACTATATACTATTGACCCCAATGATGCACCTTTACATACAACCATGTGTTTGGCCACTCGTTCTACCATAGAAAATTCATGGTTATTGCATCATCGGATGTTACACCTGAATTACAAGGGTATCAATCGACTAGTCTCCAAAGACTTAGTTGATGGCATTCCTACCTTTGACAGCCTCAAAAAGTTTGATCCAAATGGCGATCAAGCCATATTTCTCGGTTATTCTTCGAACAAAGTTGCTTATCGGGTTTATCACAAACGGACAAAAATGATTAAAGAGAGCATCAATGTCAAGTTCGATGAATTTTCGGGAATGGCTTTTGAACAACTCAGTTCAAAACTCAATTCTAACCTGGCTACTTCTTCTTCCGCGCAAAATTCAATTTTCTCGACGAAGGGTGTTCATACGGTTACATCAGAGGAACTGGATATCTTATTTGATAGTCTTTATGCTCCTCAACGGATTTCAAATGTTCAAACCGTACCGGTTACACCATCACAGTCAACTACTGTGGAGACTCAACAAAGTCTTTTTGATGAAGATACAACACCAACTGATTCACATGTTGCTTCTTCATCCTCCCTACCACCTCCTGTTACTGATAATCTTGAACCAATTCAAGATTCATCAGTTGATACAACTCCAGCTGTTTCTCCAGATACTCAATTGAATCCATTAGATAACGTTACATCAGATCAAGCTGATCAAGGCTCAACGTCAACAACGGTTGATGTTTCAATGGATACCACTGATGTATAACCTCTTCCACACAACCGATGGACTAAAAGTCATCCAATAGATCTTATTATTGGTGATGCATCTGCTCCAGTCTCAACTCAAAGGGCTACTTGGAATATGTGTCTATACACTACCTTTCTTAGTAAGATTGAACCAACAATGGTTGCTCAAGCTTTACTAGATCCGAACTGGGTGGTTCCAATGCAAGAAGAGATCAATCAATTTAAACGGTTGAAAGTATGGCGATTGGTTCCAAGACCAACTGGTCAATGACCAATACGGGTTAAGTGGATTTTTAAGAACAAGAAGGATTCTGATGGAATTGTGGTTCGGAATAAGGCACGTCTTGTGGCCAAGGGATATCGACAACAAGAGGGTATTGATTATGATGAAACGTTTGCTCTGGTTGCTAGGATTGAGGCTATTCGTCTTTTCCTTGCATTTGCTTCTCATATGAAGTTCATGGTGTTTCAAATGGACGTCAAAACTGCTTTTCTGAACGGTCATCTTCAAGAGGAAGTCTATGTCGATCAACCAGAAGGCTTTGTCGATCCCATTCATCCAAATCACGTCTACTACTTGGAGAAAGCTTTATACGGTCTGAAGCAAGCACCGCGTGCATGGTACGAGACCTTAACAAAGTACTTGCTGAACAACGACTTCTCTCGTGGAACGATTGATACAACACTATTCATCCGTAAAAACCACGGTCACATTCTCTTGGTTCAAATTTACGTTGATCACATTATTTTTGGTTCCACGTCCCCGGCCTTATGCAAAGAATTTGGTGATCTTATGGCCAACAAATTCGAAATGAGCATGCTTGGCCAGTTAAATTTCTTTTTGGGGTTACAAGTAAAACAATTACCAAACGGGATTTTTCTCTGTCAAACAAAGTATATCACTGATATGCTAAAACGTTTTAAAATGACTGCTTTAAATCCAATGACAACCCCAATGAGGACTTTACTGGATGCTGATGCTAATGGGGAACCCTTTGATGTTACACTTTATCGAAGCATGGTTGGTTCTTTAATGTATCTGACTGCAAGTCGACCCGACATTACACTTGCTGTAACTGTCTGTGCCCGCTTTCAGTCTAACCCTAAGAAATCTCATTCTAAAGTGGTTGTTAGGATTTTTCAGTACCTTAAAGGTACACCTAACCTTGGGATCTGGTATCCTCATGGATCCAATTTCAATCTCACTGCTTACACTGATGTGGATCATGGCGGTTGCCATGTTGATAGAAAAAGCACATCTGGATCAATTCAGATGTTGGGGAATAGGCTAGTTGGTTGGTCATCCAAAAAGCAGAACTGTGTGTCTTTATCAACAGCTGAGTCTGAGTACATTGCTGCAGCTCATTGTTGTTCACAAGTTTTGTGGATGCAAACTCAACTTTTAGACTATGGCTTTAAGATTTCTAAGACCCCGATTTACTGTGATTCACAAAGTGCTATTGCAATTACAAGCAACCCAGTCCAGCATTCTAAGACTAAACACATAGATATTCGCTATCATTTCATTAAGGACCATGTAGAGAAAGGGGATGTAGAGTTATACTTTGTGCCTACCAAAGTGCAATTAGCTGACATGTTCACTAAGCCTTTAGATGAACTTAGGCTAAAATTCTTGATCATAGAGATTGGCATGGTAGAGTATAGTGCTTGATATTCCTTAGATCTGTTGGGACTTATTCTTGAGATCTTGTGTTAAGGGGGAGTAGATACTTTCTAGGGGGAGCAACTACTTTCATATGCTTTGGATATCATCTTTTAAGGGGGAGCCTTTAGATTTATGATAACTTCCTGGATATAATTGTTCAATGGTTACGTAAGGGGGAGGTAACTCATTGATATCATATTTCAAGGGGGAGTTAATTCATTTTCTAGGGTAATTTATCAAAATGCTGATTTACGTTCTTGTATATCACATTTTGAGGGAGAGAAAAAGGGAGAAAATGAGAAAATTACTCAAAAATATTGTTTTTCAAAAGTGAATTCATAAATTCTTTGTTTTATATCTGAAATAATTCACTAAGGCTTGTATACATCTCAGTATGCAACCCGTTTTAACAATTGGTATCACTGAAGATTTGTACTTTGTTCACAAAATTCAAAGTTCTTTTAAGTACAAATCTTATTTTGGAAAATTCATAAAAATTGAAAAAGATAAAATCCAAAAATATTTGTTTTTTACTGGATAAAATGCTATTTTTAGCATTATACCGAATCTGACATCCAACAGTACAGATTCGGTAAGTTCAAAATTTTTAAAATTGTCTCAGAAATATTTTTCATAAAAAGATTGAAATGAATATTGAGAAAAAAAGTCAATTTGTCAAGATTTGAAGTTAAATTGATAAAGTTTTGAAAATTGGACTGAATTTGGTATAATAGGCCCATTCTGTAAAGCCCATTCGGTATTTTACCTTCGGTATCTATAAAAGGAGGGTCAAAGTCAAACTTACTCATTTACTGTTGTTAATTACCTACCGAGTCTGCTTGATTATACTGAATCTACCTAATCTACTGAGTCCGTCTCTCTGTATCTTCAAATTCTTGGGTAAATGTTCATTTTAATTAACATACTTATAGATCTGAGATAATTATGTGTCTATCAACCAGAAAAGATCAAAATAACTGGATTTTAACTCTCAATTTTGAAATTCTGTTGATTTTACCGAGTCTGAGTCATATTCTATTAATCCTTGATTAAACTCAATTGATTTGGTTAATTAACATGAATTCTTGTCTAATCTGAGTTATATTGATTGATCTATCATTTGACCAAGCTTGATTACATGTTTAATTGATTGATTGATGGATTATGTATCTACCGAATATGTTCTATCTACTGTATCGAGTCTGTTCATACAATTAACATGTTGCTATGCTTTAATTGATTGGTTAATTGATTATGGTTGTAATTTTACATGATAGAATATGCATGTTTGAGTGTCTTTATGTTAATTTTGGAGATACCGAATCTGTTCTTCTCTTGATACCGAATCTGACTTTTGGTACCTTGAAAATTTCTGATTTTTATCTTCAAACACTTAACTTGTTTATTCTATATCTTTCTGATCTGAAAACTCAAGCTTATTTGGTTACAGAATCTCAAGTTTTAATGACTACCGAATCTGCTTGAAATGTGTTTAAAAATTGACTAAGTGTTGTTCTGATTCTTTGTGTAGTATAATTGACTTTGCATGATAAATTTGTATTGTGATGAATATCATATGAATGTCATGATTGCCAATTATTTGATCATATTTGAGAATAAAAGATTTTTATATTTTTGAAAAACCATAAAAATCTTAAAATAGAAAAGATAAAACATATACAAAGGATTTCAAAGACAAATAAGAATAGAGATATATGCTTTTTGAATATCTTGTGGTCTTCTATTTCTTATTTGTACAGCTAAATGGCGAACAATCACTTCATCAACTCTGAAACCAGTATTCCCTGCAACTACTGGAAAACAATTCTAGAGAGGCACACACTGTGGCCTGCTCTCAGTACTACTGCCAGTGTAGCTGTAACAGATCTGGAGTTACTTAACAGAACAATTAGGTTTGTGGAAGCTACACAACCTACTACTG
Source organism: Rutidosis leptorrhynchoides (assembly GCF_046630445.1). Lineage (NCBI taxonomy): Eukaryota > Viridiplantae > Streptophyta > Magnoliopsida > Asterales > Asteraceae > Rutidosis > Rutidosis leptorrhynchoides. The sequence goes on from NC_092333.1 coordinate 30,356,122, forward strand.
AAAATCCAGAGGGAACACAAGCTCGTTTTGAATTTCAACTGAGAGGAGTTCAAGGGAGGAGGAGTATCACTAAAGCTGATTTCAGGATGATATTCAGACTTCCTGTTGTGCAGAATGCTCCTGCTTTTCCTACTACTCAGCAAATGATGACTTCTGTCTTTGATCTTGGCTATGTTGGAGCTACCAATGTTCCACCAGCTAAGTTTCAGAAGAAATATATCTGCACTCAAGGTGGTATGTGATCTTCTCAATCATCAACAGATGCTTGCTGATGACAAGGAGTGGATCCGATAGCTTGACTGTGCCAATGCAGAAAGTATTCTACTCTTTCATAAGAGTAGAGGCTCCTGACTATGCTGAGCTTTTATGGGATCTGGTTCAAGCTCAAGTTGATAAGCCAAGGGGTTCATACATCCCTTGCGAAAGGTTTTTCTGTATCTTTATCCATGATGTTATAAATGCTTGCAGAAATGCAAATATATTTGTACCAGGTACACATGGATTACAGATGAAACGATTTGGGGAGCTGAAGATGAATACCCTGATGGTGTCTGATAATCAATTCACTGCGCCAATTCCAAATTGGCTAGTGAGGCTAGCTGAACCCCAAGACGCTCGTATGCGTTCTTATTTTGAGGCTGTAGGAATACCTCTTCCGAACCCGGTACAACAAGAACAAGTTAAACCCGTCGCGGTTCCAGCCCCAGAGGTTGTAGGGGAACCTGTAGTTCAACCACCCGGGCCAGCTAATCCTCTACTTAGGGTGAACCTTAAACGATCTAGGGCAGCACACCAAGCTCAACCCGTGAGGATCAGGGAACCTAGTCCAACTAGGATTGAACCAACCCTTTCCACAACACCCAAAGTGAGCAGTGACACCGACACTTCAGCAACAGCATCTGAATCGTCTCCCGAACATTTTCCTAAGAGAACTCGATATATACCTGATGAGATGATTCAGACTCCGCCAACCCAACGAGTAACTAGATCTGTAACATCCCAAATATTTAAGGTATTATTTTATGTAAATTTTTATTGCCAAGAAATTATATGGTAAAAGTCATTTTATGTTAATGGATGAAAGTTAAGTTTATTGGTTAAGTTAGGAAGGACTAAGGGTGAAAAGTTAAGATTAAGGACTTCCCTAACTAGAGTTGTGGTGGGGAGGGTAGAAAGTGTCAATAGGCCAAAGTTATTTTAATAAAAAGAATCAAAATGCTGGAATTTGTTATTAGTGCAAGAAAAATTACAGAAAACCTTCCTGGAGCCTTGAGAGTGTCGACTTTTGCAAGAGGGAAGAGGAGGATTCCTCAATTGTTGAAATTTAACCCATGCAAGCTTGAATTAGTGAAATCTAACACACCTTAATCACTCTAGCAAGCTTTAATCTTCCAATTTCACTCTCTTTGTGCACAATTAGGGTTCTTAAACTCTAAAAGACAAGGTATGGATTTTGTGTCTAATTATTGCTTGCATTGTATGTTAATGATGAGATTATGCTTAAGAAAGTTGCTATTTGTTGAGTTGTGCACAATTGTTTGAGTTAGAATGGATTTGTTGATGATTTTGGAAGTAATTACATGTATGAACTTGCATTATAGATGTATGGCATGATTATGGTGAGAATGATGATGTTCTAGTTAGATTTCTAGTCATGCACACCAAGTGTTTGTTAAAATGTCTCAAAGAGATGATTATGTGTTCTAGCTAGAAATTGTGATGAAGGATGTTCATGTATGAACTATGGTTATTGTTGTAGGTTATAGAAATTGATAATTTGACAAGTTAATGGTGTTAGTAATGAAATTGAATTACTATGCACATTTGATGTTTAATGAAAGGATTAAAGGAAAAGTTGCATGATAAAGCTAAAAGTGATGAGTTAGTAATGTACATGATTAAAAGGTGATGTTTGATTGGTAACATGCTTGTTTTAGAAAAGATGAGTTCAAGGTTAGAAAGTATGTGTGTATGTATGTATGTTGTGATTAGGGGGTTAAGTGTATGAGTAAGTATAAATGATGTAATGATCCAAGAAAGTTATGATTTTGATTTAGTTATGTGATTAATGAGATTAGCTCATATATAGGTGCTAATCAAGGAAAAGAGGTCACAAGTGATCAAGGAAATCCATTTAAACAAGGTGAGTTTATAGGGGGTAATATGGGCGGGTCAAGAGTGGCTTAGTGTTCTCGGATTGCATCCGTGCAAGAGAGTAACGACTAAGTGCACTAGTTATGTAGCTTAGATAGAACTATTGGGTTAGCTCAATAGTCGTATCTATGGTTGATGTTTAGCTTAGGCAAGGTTATCACATTGCTAGTAATCTTGCCTATGGTTCGTGTTAGCTTAGACACTTTGGGTGTCTACGTATGAGATGATGATAGCTTAGGCATATTTAGTATGTCTATGGTTAGCTTAGACATGATTACTAGGTTCGGCCTAGTAGGTCATGTCTATGGTATGAATGATCGGATCCGAAAGTATGCAAGCAACCTAAGGGTTGAAGGATAAGTGTTTCGATTATGCCCAAATGATTTATGTTTATGTTTTATGTTTATTGCTTTCCTATAACTCACTAAGTGTAAAAGCTTACCCCCATGATGTTTTATGTTTTAGGTGCTAAGGTTCATCGTGAAGGTAAGGAGCCCGTGTGAAGTGCTAGAGGAGCATTGGCATTAGCGTAAGTGGTATTGCAAGTCCCTTTTGTAATCACGCTCTATGGTTACCGCTTATCAAACGCCATGTATTTGAAGTGTCATGTTTGTCATTATTGAATTTGGGACCAAATGATGGTCTTGTTTCATGAAAACACGTTTGATGTCTAAATGTTGTTATTAGATGGTATACGATGTTAGAAACTGATTTCAGATGTTTGGGTATGAATAATGTTGTTTTATATGTGTTTGAGAATGATGGAATGTGCAAAAGTTGGTTTATATACAATGTTGCAGGTCAGGCACCCGGAACAGGGTTATGTCGCGCCGCGGCAAAGGGGTCCGCGCCGCGGCAATGCACTGATGTTCAAAACAGAACCAGGGTTAAGGAGTCTAAAATTTTATGTGTTGTGTCGCGCCGCGACAAGGCTTGCCGCGCCGCGGCATAAGCCTTGTCCGGCCAGTGACTTGAATTTAAAAAAAAAAAAAAAAAAAAAAAAAAAAAAATTTTACTCGATTCAAGGCGTTAAAAGTTGGTATCAGAGCTGTGGTTTAAGGGACTTGGATAATCCACGATAGGGATTATCTAGGCTTAAACCATTGTTGTGAAAGGATAAGCGGTTTAGGACTTGCATAAGTGTTATAGTCGTATAGTTGTGCCATGCTCCATAGGGTAGAGTCATCGACTAGACCCGTAGTATAATGATTGGTTTATGAAAGGAGTTTGATACTCGTTAGCCATGATGTTATAGTGGACTTAATGTGTAATGAATGGTGTAATAACAACAGGCCATTGTTATTACTTCATTTTAGTACACATGAACGCCTACTATAGTTATGGTGAAACGAGTTAGGAATTCTTTCGAATGGTTTGATTTTGTTGAATAATGGTGTTACCGGTATTTGAACTAATGGGTTGATTGTGATTTTCAGTATGGCTATTGTATCACCAAACCGAGGTCAAGATGAGGATGATGAGTACGTCCGCACCCCATCCACGGAGTCTATAGAAGACTCTCACAACGAATCGGAAGAAGTTAACATGCCAAATGACATTTCGGGGCAAATAGGGCAAGCCTTGATACGTTATACTCCAACTTTGTTAGAGAAGATTAAGACGTTGATCAATGATCAATTAGATGAGAAGTTAGAGACTTTTGTTGCTAATAACCCTACCTTAAGAGGTGAAGGGGGAAGTGGAGTAAGGCAAGAAGAGGTAGAAGCCCCTAAGAGAAAGGATGACCGTTTTGAATATAAGAACTTCGCAAATTGCCATCCTCCCGAGTTTCATGGTAAGGTTGACCCTATTGTTAGTCAAAGATGGATTGATGAGATTGAAGAAACTTTCATGTTGTGTGAATGCCCCGAACATTTGAAGGTAATTTATGCGGCTCATCAAATGAAGGGTAGTGGTTACGAGTGGTGGAATTTCATAGTTAAATCTCATGGGCGAGACGTGGCTACAAGTTTCTCATGGGACAAGTTCCGTGAAATGTTTATGACTCAATTTGCTCCACCCGCCGAGGTTAGTAGGTTGAAATCCGAGTTTATGAATATAGAGCATGGAAGTAAGTCGGTGACCGAGTTTAATGCCGAGTTTAATGACAAGTCTCGTTTTTGTCCGGACTTTGTGTCAAGTCCCAAGTTGATGATGGATCATTATCATGAAAAGTTGAATCCCGAAATAAGTGAGTTTATCGATAAGAGTACTTATAAGACTTTAGCCGAGATGATGAATCGAGCACTTGTTAGAGAACACGAACTTAGGAAGAAGGCGGCGTTTAAGCGAAAGTTAGATCAAGACTCTAAGGCGATGCAAAATGTTAGTCCGAAAAAGGGTAAGTTTGGTTCCGAATCCCCGCACAAGTCAAAAGGGGGTTTTGTGTCGGGTAAAAGCGGTGGGAAAGAAACCAAGTTGTGTGCTAGGTGTGGTAAGAATCATACGGGTGAATGTAAAGCGGGTACTACCGATTGTTACTCTTGCGGTAAGCCGGGACATAGGGCCGCCGAATGTCCTAAGAAAGGTAAGCAATGTTATTATTGTTTTGAGAAGGGTCATTTTCAAGCCGAATGTCCGGAATACAAGAAGGATTTGGCTAGTGGTAATGTTAAGAAGGAGGTTAAGACGGAACCGAAGACTAGTGATAGCCGACCAAGGGCCCGAGCTCATCAGATTACCGCACTCGAAGCGAAGGAGTCCCAAAATGTGGTGTCAGGTACCTTTATTGTAAACTCTTTACCTGCGCATGTTTTGTTTGATTCCGGTGCTACGCGGTCGTTTGTATCATATTCTTTTTGTAAGCATTTTAATATGACCCCAAGTATGTTAGAACACCCATTAGAGGTTGAAATAGCGGATAATAAGACTGTGATGGTGTATAGTATCATTAAGGGGTGTGAAATTATTTTGGATGATGAAAAGTTTGTCATTGATTTAATACCCATGCATATGGGGGAATTTCAAGTAATAGTGGGCATGGATTGGCTAGACGACAATGAAGGAATAATTTTGTGTCGTAAGAAAATTGTGTTAGTTCAATCACCTAGTGGGAAGGTTATATGGATTTATGGGGAAAGAGCTAGGCGTGCTATTCCTATATGCACGTATGCTAAGGCTAAAAGGTTTTTGTCTCACGGGTGTTGTGCGTTTTTGGCACATGTTGTGGATAATTCGAAAAAGATTGTTGATTTAGATGATGTACCGATAGTTAACGAGTTTCCGGATGTGTTTCCAAGTGAATTGCCCGGTGTACCTCCCGAGCGTGAGGTAGAGTTTAGAATAGATTTGATACCCGGGGCCACGCCAATTGCCAAAGCTCCATATCGATTAGCCCCATCGGAAATGAGAGAAATGATGACTCAATTGCAAGATTTGATAGATAAAGGTTTTATACGTCCTAGTAGCTCACCTTGGGGAGCTCCGGTTTTATTTGTGAAAAAGAAGGATGGAACTATGAGAATGTGTATTGATTATCGAGAATTGAATAAAGTCACGATTAAGAATAAGTATCCGTTGCCAAGGATAGACGACTTGTTTGATCAATTACAAGGTGCAAGTTTCTTTTCAAAGATAGATTTAAGGTCGGGTTACCATCAATTGAAAGTGAGGGAAGAAGACGTCCCTAAAACGGCTTTTCGAACGAGGTATGGTCATTATGAGTTTGTGGTTATGCCGTTTGGGTTAACGAATGCACCGGCCGCATTTATGGATTTGATGAATAGAGTTTGTCGACCGATGCTTGATAGGTTCGTAATTGTATTTATTGATGATATTTTGGTATATTCTAGGAGTGAAGAGGAACATGCGGTACATCTAAGACAAGTATTAGAGACTTTAAGAAGAGAAAGATTGTTTGCTAAGTTCTCTAAGTGTGAGTTTTGGCTTCGTGAAGTTCAATTTTTGGGTCATGTCATTAACAAGAAGGGTATTTGTGTTGATCCGGTTAAAATAGAGGCAATTATGAGATGGGAACCACCTACGAATCCTACCGAGGTTAGGAGTTTTCTAGGCTTAGCGGGGTATTATCGACGGTTTATACAAGATTTCTCAAGAATAGCCACCCCACTCACTAAGTTGACTCGGAAAAGTGTGCCATGGAAATGGGAAGAAAAGCAGGAACAAGCGTTTCAACTCCTTAAGGAGAAGCTTGTTCAAGCTCCTATATTGGTTTTACCGGAAGGAAATGAGAACATGACGGTTTATTGTGATGCTTCTAAGAAAGGCTTAGGGTGTGTATTGATGCAAAATGGGAAGGTCATAGCATACGCTTCCCGACAATTGAAGGAACACGAGAAACGTTATCCCACACATGATCTAGAATTGACGGCCGTAGTTTTTGCTTTAAAGATTTGGCGTCATTATCTTTATGGTGTTAAGTTTTCCATTTATACCGATCATAAGAACTTAAAGTATTTGTTTGATCAAAGGGATTTGAATGATAGGCAAAGGAGGGGTCTTGATTTAGTGAAAGATTATGATTGTGAGATCTTATATCACCCCGGAAAAGCGAACGTGGTGGCGGATGCTCTTAGTAGGAAGTCGAGTCATCAACCGATTAAGATAACAAGTTTGGCTATGGTAATAGCACCTCAAATATTTGATGATATTCGTGATGCACAAGGTGAAGCATTATCGCCCGAGAACGTGAGAAAGGAAAGGATCAAGGGGCAAGTTAATGATTTTATAGTGGATTCTCGTGGTGTAAGGCTTAGATATGGGAGAATTTGGGTACCTTTGCAAAGTGGTGTTAGAAGTGAGCTCCTTGACTTAGCTCACAAGTCTAAGTATTCGATTCACCCCGGTGCTACGAAGATGTATAGAGATTTAAGGAAAGACTATTGGTGGCCAGGAATGAAAAGGGATATAGTTAAGTATGTGCACAAGTGTCTTACTTGTCTTCAAGTGAAGGCCGATCATCAAATGCCTTACGGTAAGATGCAACCTTTAGAGGTACCGGTTTGGAAATGGGAGCATATTACGATGGATTTGGTGACTAAGTTACCTAAGACCCCTAGACAACACGATGCGATTTGGGTTATTGTTGATAGATTGACTAAGAGTGCATTGTTTTTGGCAATAAGAGAAGCTTCGTCCTCGGAAGCAATGTCTAAGTTATATATGAAAGAAGTTGTTGCAAGGCATGGAGTGCCGGTTTCCATAGTTTCGGATCGAGACACTCGATTCACATCTCGATATTGGAGGAGATTTCAAGAGGAAATGGGTACTAAGTTACACATAAGTACCGCGTTTCACCCGCAAACGGATGGTCAAAGTGAAAGGACTATACAAACTCTTGAAGATATGTTAAGAGCATGTATCATCGATTTTGGTGGGAGTTGGGATACTCATTTACCTTTAGTTGAATTTTCATATAACAATACTTATCACTCTACGATTGGAATGGCACCATATGAGATGTTGTATGGAAGGAGGTGTAGAACCCCGATTTGTTGGGGCGAGGTAGGTCAACGAGAATTGGGAAGCACGGAAATAGTGCAACAAACCACCGAGATGATTGATCAAATTCGTGAAAGAATGAAGGCGGCACAAGATCGACAAAAGTCATATGTTGATAAGAGGAGAAAGCCGATAGAATTTCAAGTAGGTGATAAAGTGATGCTAAAAGTTTCTCCATGGAAAGGCATTATCCGTTTTAGAAAGAGGGGAAAATTGGGTCCAAGGTTCGTGGGACCATTTGAGATAGTGGCGAGAGTTGGGAAGGTAGCCTACCGTTTGGCTTTACCCGATGAATTGAGTAATATACATAACACGTTTCACGTGTCGCAATTGAGAAAGTGTTTGGCGGATGATTCAACCTATGTTCCTTTGAATGAAATTGAGGTCGATAATAAGTTAAGATATGCGGAGAAGCCGATAAAGATTTTGGATCAAAAGGTTAAGCACTTGAGAAATAAATCGGTTATATTGTTGAAGGTATTATGGCAATTTAGAAAAGGTTCCGAATGTACATGGGAACCCGAAGAATGGCTCTTGAAGTATTATCCGTCGTTGCATCAAGAATGGTTCGCGAGGACGCGAACGATCCAAGAGGGGGAGAGTTGTAACATCCCAAATATTTAAGGTATTATTTTATGTAAATTTTTATTGCCAAGAAATTATATGGTAAAAGTCATTTTATGTTAATGGATGAAAGTTAAGTTTATTGGTTAAGTTAGGAAGGACTAAGGGTGAAAAGTTAAGATTAAGGACTTCCCTAACTAGAGTTGTGGTGGGGAGGGTAGAAAGTGTCAATAGGCCAAAGTTATTTTAATAAAAAGAATCAAAATGCTGGAATTTGTTATTAGTGCAAGAAAAATTACAGAAAACCTTCCTGGAGCCTTGAGAGTGTCGACTTTTGCAAGAGGGAAGAGGAGGATTCCTCAATTGTTGAAATTTAACCCATGCAAGCTTGAATTAGTGAAATCTAACACACCTTAATCACTCTAGCAAGCTTTAATCTTCCAATTTCACTCTCTTTGTGCACAATTAGGGTTCTTAAACTCTAAAAGACAAGGTATGGATTTTGTGTCTAATTATTGCTTGCATTGTATGTTAATGATGAGATTATGCTTAAGAAAGTTGCTATTTGTTGAGTTGTGCACAATTGTTTGAGTTAGAATGGATTTGTTGATGATTTTGGAAGTAATTACATGTATGAACTTGCATTATAGATGTATGGCATGATTATGGTGAGAATGATGATGTTCTAGTTAGATTTCTAGTCATGCACACCAAGTGTTTGTTAAAATGTCTCAAAGAGATGATTATGTGTTCTAGCTAGAAATTGTGATGAAGGATGTTCATGTATGAACTATGGTTATTGTTGTAGGTTATAGAAATTGATAATTTGACAAGTTAATGATGTTAGTAATGAAATTGAATTACTATGCACATTTGATGTTTAATGAAAGGATTAAAGGAAAAGTTGCATGATAAAGCTAAAAGTGATGAGTTAGTAATGTACATGATTAAAAGGTGATGTTTGATTGGTAACATGCTTGTTTTAGAAAAGATGAGTTCAAGGTTAGAAAGTATGTGTGTATGTATGTATGTTGTGATTAGGGGGTTAAGTGTATGAGTAAGTATAAATGATGTAATGATCCAAGAAAGTTATGATTTTGATTTAGTTATGTGATTAATGAGATTAGCTCATATATAGGTGCTAATCAAGGAAAAGAGGTCACAAGTGATCAAGGAAATCCATTTAAACAAGGTGAGTTTATAGGGGGTAATATGGGCGGGTCAAGAGTGGCTTAGTGTTCTCGGATTGCATCCGTGCAAGAGAGTAACGACTAAGTGCACTAGTTATGTAGCTTAGATAGAACTATTGGGTTAGCTCAATAGTCGTATCTATGGTTGATGTTTAGCTTAGGCAAGGTTATCACATTGCTAGTAATCTTGCCTATGGTTCGTGTTAGCTTAGACACTTTGGGTGTCTACGTATGAGATGATGATAGCTTAGGCATATTTAGTATGTCTATGGTTAGCTTAGACATGATTACTAGGTTCAGCCTAGTAGGTCATGTCTATGGTATGAATGATCGGATCCGAAAGTATGCAAGCAACCTAAGGGTTGAAGGATAAGTGTTTCGATTATGCCCAAATGATTTATGTTTATGTTTTATGTTTATTGCTTTCCTATAACTCACTAAGTGTAAAAGCTTACCCCCATGATGTTTTATGTTTTAGGTGCTAAGGTTCATCGTGAAGGTAAGGAGCCCGTGTGAAGTGCTAGAGGAGCATTGGCATTAGCGTAAGTGGTATTGCAAGTCCCTTTTGTAATCACGCTCTATGGTTACCGCTTATCAAACGCCATGTATTTGAAGTGTCATGTTTGTCATTATTGAATTTGGGACCAAATGATGGTCTTGTTTCATGAAAACACGTTTGATGTCTAAATGTTGTTATTAGATGGTATACGATGTTAGAAACTAATTTCAGATGTTTGGGTATGAATAATGTTGTTTTATATGTGTTTGAGAATGATGGAATGTGCAAAAGTTGGTTTATATACAATGTTGCAGGTCAGGCACCCGGAACAGGGTTATGTCGCGCCGCGGCAAAGGGGTCCGCGCCGCGGCAATGCACTGATGTTCAAAACAGAACCAGGGTTAAGGAGTCTAAAATTTTATGTGTTGTGTCGCGCCGCGACAAGGCTTGCCGCGCCGCGGCATAAGCCTTGTCCGGCCAGTGACTTGAATTTAAAAAAAAAAAAAAAAAAAAAAAAAAAATTTTACTCGATTCAAGGCGTTAAAAGATCTAGGACTTCGACACCTATCGTCCGCCAAATAGTTACTACTACCGTTGGTGATACGGACCAAGACCTAGAACCAATTAGGTCACCCTCACCCATCTCCGTATCACATTCAATAATAACAGTAAGCCCTACGCTAAATGAAGCGCAAGTTTCGGTAGGCAAGAGATCTAAACGCACGGATGGTAAAAAGGCCACTAAGCCCATCCAATCTAAACAGGACTTAATAATAAATCCTACAAAGCAAAGTGCTTCGGCATCTAAGGAAGTAAAGTCTTCCTCTGCAGTAAAGTCTGCGTTGACTCAATCGATTGAGAAAACTCAATCATTGAAGTCCAGAACGGCTGAAGGGGAGCCGAAAAGTCTTGAAAAGGCACCCTGCATATCGGCTAGAAATCCTCCTGTGCCTCAACGTACAACAGGGTCTCGAGGTCCGGCTTATCTTGATGAGGAAGATCTACCACGTCCCATGGAAACGAGTTAACATGACAATCCTTCGGGATGTTTATCAGACTTCCGGCAGACTGATCCCTTGATTCATGAAAGTGATTCATTGGATCAAACCACTTCTCTTCCGGATTCTGAATCTCAGGGTCTGGAGGAAAAGTCTTTAACTGAAAGAAATTTACCACCTCATGGTATATCAATGATTTCAGGAGTCGAAGATAGCAATATCTCTACGAGAGCTAAACCAACGGGTAGTTCTGCTACTTTGTCAGAGTCCCATGAGACCAAAGTCATAGAGGCGGATGCTTCGAAAGAAACTTCATCGGTGACAACTCCGGTTGTTACCCAACCTCCATCAGAAGGGGATATCACGAATCTGACTAGTAGTATGTACAGCCCTACATATAAGAATAATACCGCACAATCATCCTTACCTACCCTCATGGCAACTCATACACTTCCATCGACATCGCCTTCAACAGATGTTGTTGATGCTGCTTTTGTTCATGGTTACACTGTTGTTTCACCAACTGGGTCACCTTCTCGGATTTCAAATAGATATGGATTACAGTATCTCTCTGACAATGAAGTGGAGGAGCTCTATCTTGCTGAGTTCGCTAAATGGACTGATCTTGATGAAATTCGCGAGACTATGATGATTTATCTTGAGCAAGCAAGGATAGTGTATCCTTTCTCTCCATGCAAGTCACCTGGACCAATTCACATGCCTGATCATGATGATTTCGATCCCGACAATCTTCATGAGGGGGAGAATAGACAAAGTGGTCATCGGTCCAGTGGTTATGAAGCTGGTACATCTAGTCAACAGAAGAATAAAGATGTTGTTGATATATCTGATTCTGGTAGTGATGAAATTGAGAAAATCCAGTGTGAAAGTTTTCTAGATGAATCAGAAAGTCAGAGAGAGGGTGACTCAGGGATGTTAATTATTATGGATACAGCTGATCAATCAGAGAATAAGTCATCTCAAGAGAACAATCAAAACTTTGACAACATTGAAGATATTTTGAAGGGGTCATCAAGTGTCGCCAATGAATTTAATGATCATCAATTTGTTAACTTGATTTCTCCAACTGATGAATTTGGAATTCACTTCGAAAAGGAGATTTTCTCTAATGGCAAAGAAGATACTACAACTCCTCCTGATTTGAATGTTCCATTTCAAACTGCAGAGATTGTTCTTGAGCGTGATGCTGATTACCAACTAAGTGAGGATGAAGAGAAAAAGATTCTTCGTTCACCATTCATTGAACAACAAGCGTATAGAATCTATGGTGATTCTGATCTCATCCTTTCTGCATCAAATGAGTGTTCTGGGTGCATGGAAATATCATAAGAAGCCTGAATATGTAACGAGTGGAATTTCCAATGTTTATTTATTAATAATTATTATTATTAATACGTGTGATTAAACGAATGTATGTTATTACATTTACATGTTACTATGATTGCCCGTACTTGACTTTTAAGTGCCCGAAACGTCTTTGTGACACCCGGAACTTTCACGAATAATATTTTTAGATATTATTTACATTCATGATTAAATTTATTAATCATTTTAATTAACTAAGGCTATTAGTTAGTTACTTGGGCTTTAATTGGTTTAACTTGTGATTTATTTGAACTTGAGCTTTGTTAGTGTAATGGACTCATGTTATTGGACTTCCAAGCCCACCCTACATTTTAAGTGGACTTAGTTAGCCCACTAACACTTGTAAGTATCAATTAGAAGAAAACTAGTTAGTTAACTTAGTAAAGAATCAAGTTACTTGTTCATTCCCATGCAAACACCCATTTTATCCAACTTTTGTAAGCTTTTCATGCTAGTAACCATAGAACAACTTCCCCCTCCTCCTTTTGGGCTGCTGCAGCCGTGACCATTCATGGGCACAAAGGGGTTCAAATTTTTTTTTACATTACTTGTTAACTTGCTAAGACTTCTCTCATTCAAACACACATTCATTTGCTTTCATCTTTTCACTCTTTCTCTCTCACTTTTCTCTCTAAACCTTGTAAGTAACAAGCTTTTTTTTCTCTCTTCTTTCTTGGCCAAAACCGATTTCTAGCACCCTTAAATCATCATCATTCTTTGATTGTTATAATCTTTTGTTACTTGTGTTGATTACTAGTTGTTATTATCTTTATTTACTTGCATGTTTTCAAGAATCAAACTTCTTAGTTTAATTCTTCTTTTATCTTGAATCTTCAAGAACATACAAGACATAAACTCTCTAGTTTATGATCTCCACTAAATACTTGTTCAAAGTTTATAAAGTTCAAGGTTGAAAGACATACTTGAAGTTCATGAAGTAAACTTTAAAATTTACTTTCTAAAGATCAAACCTTGGTTTGAATCTTTAAAGTATGAACAACCATGAACCTTTTCTTGTTTATTTAAGTTTACTTCTTCAATTTATGCACTTTAATTTCATGTAGTTAGTTTATATGGTCAAGTACTACAAGTTAGTCTTGATCTCATATCTCTTGAACAAATTAAGTTAACTTTGAAAGTTCAAGAACACACAAATAAGTTTTCTTTAAATATAACTTTGGATCTAGACTTTTGAGTCTTGGATCTTCAAGATTAAACTAAGAACTATGTTCTACTACTTATGATCTTGATTAGTTAGTTTACTTTCAAGTTTTTAACTTGTTATTAGCTTTAAAGTCCATGTATGTGTTAGATCTAAGACTTTGATGCAACTTTGGTTCATCAAACTTCATACAACTCTTAAGTGAGTTGTGCTTCATGTCTTAGACTTGCACATGGGTTATGATGGCCAAGACTTGGTTAAGATGATGTAGATACATCAATGAGTTGTACACTTGAAGCTATATGCATCAAGGATGAGAACCATGATGAACATCAAGCACCAAGACCACCGGAACCCTTTTAAACTCACTGTTCTGTCCAAAAGCTACTGGTCTGGTGATTCTGTAACAGACCAGTAGACCTGGGCTGTTATAACCATGATTTTTAGATAGAACTTTTCGAGTAGATAACTTTTCATATAGGACTCGTCTTAATCCGAGTTACGGTTTAGGATTTATGGCCCTCCGATCGTTACTTTGTCCTTTAACGTTGTGCAGAAATTTCTGACCTACTCGCACTTAGACCGTCGCCACGGTCAAACCAAGACGAGTTTGCTTCTGTAAATTTTACCACACTTAAGGGACTCATATACGGAGCCATGGCCACTGGTCTCACCTTAATTCAGTAAGGTTAGAGGCCGTGGTGACTGACTGAAGTCAGACTTTGTTTTAAACTACTTTCATAAACGAAACCTACTTTACGCCTTTTGTTTAATGATGATTGAGGATGACCCTTAAGACCTTAATTACATACTTTTAAACCTATTAAGGCGATTTACTTACTTAGTAATATTTGACTTAGTTTGAGGACTTCGGACCATTTACTTGCACACCTTTCCCGACTACTACTTTACCGCTACATATCATTGTGAGTTATAGCATTCCCTTTTTACTTTAACTTATTTTGGGAACTGAGAATACATGTAGATTTTATGTTTTACATACTAGGCACGAGTACTTAAACTTATATATGTGTGGGTTATACAACGGCATAAACATTCCCTTTAGCTCGGTAACGTTTAATCATTGGTTTTTGAACCGTGAACGCGAATCTTAGATATGGATCCATAGGGTTTGACATCCCCACTCGGGCTAGTAGCGCTAGCATTTAACGAGTGTTTAATACTTCGTAAACATACGCACTTGCCAAGTGTACTTTCAGGGGGTATAAACGTTAAGTTAGTTACCAAGTGCCCACGGTTAACATATACTTTATCATACTGTTTTGAAACGCTCTTTGTAGCACTGAAATCTCGTGGCCTACCTTACATACTATTATACTTAAACTATAGCTCACCAACCTTTGTGTTGACATTTTTAAGCATGTATTTCTCAGGTGCTTGAGGTTACTTCCACTGTCTTACTTGTTGTGCTGTAGACACCCGCTGCTTAGAGTTGTCCACGCATGAACTACTTTACTTTGCATTCAAACATTCGTACTTTTGAACTATGACCTGTAACAACCATTGTGGTCACATACACTTATTATTTACTTCTACTTAGTGAAGCATGCTTTTGAAATGTAAAACATTTGATGTCGGTTATGACATCACTTTTTTATCGTGAATGCAACTTCTTTAATTACAGCATATAGTACTTAACCTTGTAATGATCCTGTTGTTGATGATTCGTACACGATGGTTTTGTACGAGGCATCACATTTGGTATCAGAGCATTGGTTGTAGGGAATTAGGTTGCATTAGTGAGTCTAAGACCGACCCGAGTAGGATTCACTAATAGGACTAATCTACAGCTTGCTAGTTTACTTGTTTCCGCTGAATTTACTGCATGCTACTGCTTACTTTTTTCCACTATATGCCGTATGCTACTACATGATTTCACTACTGCATGATGCTACTTGCTTTCGATTGCATGCTACTTTCATACGAATTACTATTATTGCCATGCTAGTTACCGTTATACATGATTTAAACTGTTGGCCTATTATTTGCTTGCTTTATGACATACTAACATGGAAAATTTATTTTTCCTTGTTCAGATGTCGGATGTTCCACCTGCTGGCATTTCGGGCAGTACAGACTCAGACCCCGTCGCCCTACCTACTACTACACCTGCTACTGCTACTGCCGATACACCGGCCCCGACACCCACTAGTGATCCCGGCGCTTCCACTTCCGGAGCTGGTACTAGTGCACCTGCCCCAGTGTCTGCTCCCGGACCCTCGAGGTCACAGCCCCGCATTGGTAGTATTGAGATCCCCGCGGAGTTCGGGGAAGGGCCGTTTCGTAACCACATACGCACGCCTTGCCGACGCACTCCCGACGGACGTTTAGTCGTGATTCCGCTAGGCAGACACAGACAGATTTTGGCCGCCTTCGGACGCTTCGGATTACCAGCTCAGCCACCAGTGTCACCACCACACGATTCGGATGACTCGTCATCCGCCGATTCTTCATCATCAGACGACTCCAGCGATGATGAGGATCCTGCTGATAGACCTATTCAGGCACCCTCCACCCCGCCGAAGAAGCGGTACCGTTTCGACGGCACCGTCATTCCAGGGGTGAATGGAGGTCGTGCTTTTACTAACGCTTTTGGCCATCGTCGTAGGGTTACTGCTCGTAAACGAGTTATGCCATACCCTGCCGACCCACAGATACGTAAGGTTCCCCGTTACGTATTGACTATTCCTGGAACCGTACCACCTAGGTTTAGATACGGACCACTTACATCTAGGGACGTACCGTCTACATCCGAAGCCGGACCATCTACATCAGCACCACCGGCACCACCCGCACCACCCGCCCCACCTGCACCGCCTGCCCCACCAGCTCCCTCTAACGAGGAACTGGTGAGGGAGATTGAGACTCTCCGTGCTCGAGTCACTGAGCTCGAGGAGCAGTTGGCTCGAGGAGCAGTTCACCCGCCTTCACTGTAGGACTTTGTATTTAGATTTCATGATGTAATCTAGTTATAGTTTCATGTATTTCATATGTATTATACGAACTTATTCAGATGTATGAAACTTATTATTATTAATGAATGGAACTTTGCGTTATTTAATTCTTGCACGATGTTCTATTTACATTGTTGTACGATGATTCTGTGGTATTTGTACCTAGATGCATTATTTAATAACATGTGATGTTTTGATTCCATGTTGGTCACTATATACTGTATTACTACTACTTGCATACTGGATTTTGACTTGAGTCAAAATTTTTGTTTAGAATACCATGGCTAACGGAAGATCCACACCTACCGCCGCCCAGATTGAGGACATGATCAACGAACTGGTCACTGCAGCCCTAGCAGAAAGAAATCTCGAAGCTCCACCGCCACCACCACCGGTTATTCCACCCGTTCGAAATGGGTGTACATACAAGGAATTCCAGAGCTGCAAACCGCATAACTTCAGCGGCACCGAGGGACCAGTTGGTCTCATCAGATGGTTCGAGAAACTTGAATCAGTATTCCGAGTTAGCAACTGTTCGGAGGATAATAAAACCAAGTTTGCTTCTTGCACGCTATCTGACGGCGCGCTGACGTAGTGGAACACGTTAGCTCAAGCGAAAGGTATCGATGAGGCGTATGCTATGCCATGGGAGGAATTCAAGGCGGCTATGATTGATGAGTATTGTCCAAGAACCAAAATTCAGAAGATGGAAAATGAATTCATGCAGTTGAACGCCATAGGGAACGACCTTAACAGTTACAATCGTAGGTTTTTGGAGTTGGCTCTTATGTGTCCAACCATGGTCACCCCCGAATTCAAGCGCATGGAGAAATACTTCTCGGGACTTCCTAAGTCCATCAAGGGTAATGTCACCTCATCCAAGCCACCGAATGTTCCCGAAGCAATGCGCATGGTGCATACTCTCATGAATCATATTCTTATTGATGAGCCGGAGAAGGCTAAGTTTGAAGCCGGTAGTAGTGAAAAGAGGAAATGGGACAACAACCACAACAACAATAACAGGGGGAGAAACTACGATCAGACCCCAGCCAAGAGACACAACAACGGTGGAAACCCTAATCCCAACAACAACACCAACACCAACCCGAACTACAAAGGTGTAAAGACCCGTCCTAATCCATCCGGACAAAGTCCACATCGATTACAAACGATTCACAATATTTGGTTACATCGTGAGGTACTTGACCTCTATATGATACATTTTACAAACATTGCATTCGTTTTGAAAAGACAAACTTCCTTACATCGAAAATTGACGATATTCATACCATTTCATAATATATCTAATTATAATTATCTTAATAATAATCTTGATGAACTTGACGACTCGAATGCAACGTCTTTTGAAATATGTCATGAATGACTCCAAGTAATATCTTTAAAGTGAGCAAACGCACAGCGGAAGATTTCTTTCATACCTGAGAATAAACATGCTTTAAAGTGTCAACCAAAAGGTTGGTGAGTTCATTGGTTTAACATAAATAATCATTTCCATCATTTTAATAGACCACAAGATTTTCATTTCTCATAAACATACGTCCCATACATAGAGACAAAAATATCATTCATATGGATTGAACACCTGGTAACCGACATTCACAATATACATATAAGAATATCCCCATCATTCCGGGATCCTCCTTCGGACATGATATAAATTTCGAAGTACTAAAGCATCCGGTACTTTGGATGGGGCTTGTTGGGCCCGATAGATCTATCTTTAGAGTTCGCGTCAATTAGGGTGTCTGTTCCCTAATTCTTAGATTACCAGACTTAATAAAAAGGGCGATATTCGGTTTAATAATCCAACCATAGAATGTAATTTTACGTACTTGTGTCTATTTCCGTAAAACAGTTATAAAAGCAGCGCATGTATTCTCAGTTCCAAAAATATATATTGCAAAAGCATTTAAAAAGGGAATAATGGAACTCACACATATAAATATTGTAAAACAGTTAATAAAGCATTTGCATGTATTCTCAGCCCAAAAATGTAGAGAGTAAAAAGGGCAAATGAAACTCACCTAATGTATTTTGTAGTAAAAATACATAGAACGATATTGAACAAATATAGGATTGGCCTCGGATTCACGAACCTATATCAATTGTATATCTATTAAAACATATAATCGTAACCGAACAAGCTTAGGTATTATTATTAATTGTTATTTTAGTAACTTGTATGTTTCATTAATAACCATTTTAACTATATTTATTTTATATACTTTAGATAAATAATTAGTATTTATGATGAAGATATTATTGTTGTTATGTGATATGTACCATTTATATTATTATATAGCTATTTATTTGATAAAATAATATAACTAATAATACATAACAATTTGTATCTTTTTATGATAATAATAATAATAATACTAAAAATAAGTAAATTTAGTAATGATACTGATATTAATAGTTTTTGATAATAATACTAATAGTAAAAATAATGTTAGTAATAATAATCTTAATATTAATATTAATGATGATAATAACTACAATAATAATACTTATGATAATAATATTATTGATAACCGTATTAATAATAATAATCATAATAGTACTACTAATATCAACCTTAATGATAATACTAATAATGATATAAATACTGAATAATAATTACTATAAAAATAACAATATTGCGGTTAATGATAGTTATGATATTGTCTTTAGTGATTACATAATAATATTACTCATAATAATATAAATAATGATACTTATAAATGTAACTATGAAAATAATAATAATAATAATAATAATAATCCTATTATTAATAGCATTCAATAATACTAATACTAATAATAACAATAATTGTAATACTTAATAATAACAATAATTGTAATACTAATGAATTTTAAAAAAAAATGAAACTACCTTGAAAACTAGCTCGCAAAAAGAATTGCCCAGTACGGGACTCGAACTCAAGACCTCTCGGTTAAACACATAACTCTCTAACCATTTCTCCATCTTAGCTTTTCTGTTTAACTTCATATCCTAAATCTATATAATCCTTTCTTTTTCTGCGACCAACATAATAATCATCTTCATCACAAACATCTCGGCCCAATCTGAATTCACCCAAGGTCGTTGGGTTTTATAACCCATCAAACAAGAATATAATTTGCAGGTTAACTGCATCGAACCAGGAACAAAAACCCTTAATCATCATTCGTAACATAAAATCACATCACCATCATCTTAAACTATAACCCTAATTATAATACCCTCATTATCATAATCATAATCATAATTATCCTTCATTATCGTAAATGGTTCAACTTCTAATATCATCATCATTTACTATCATTACTCCCGTCGCCACTATAATTTTCCCTCTCCATTACCATTCATCGAAAGAAAGAAAGAATTAACGATGGTGTTTGTTGACAGAATTCGATGGTTACTATGTTTGGTTTATGCTTGTGAGTCGACAGAAACATTTGAGGATGGGATCTTCGAATAGCAGCTCAACAAAAGCATTTGGACCTTAGCCCACTGCAGTTTCCCAAGTCCAATAACATATAATCGGCCCAAAATGGATTAGAATATGGTGGCCCAAGTGGTACCTCATAAAAGTAATCGACCTAATTGATTTTTGTGTCTAGTTTTACGATTGAATCAGGTCGACAGCAATCAAGTGGTGGGGCTCGTCTGGAAACAAAGCAACACAACTCATCATTCATTATCACTTTATCACCAACTCCACTTCCATAATATTGTTATAATCATGAACCTGTTTCCATTATCCTAATCTCAATCGTTATCATTTAAAAGAACAGAAAAGAGGGAACTTCCTGTTATAGCAGACTGCAGTCGATGGTGGTGTTTTAAATAGAAACAGAAAACAATATAGAGAGAGAGAATGAGAGAGAAAGTGGTTTTGATTGTCTTTCTGGTTTCATATTGACAGAGACGAAAACAAAGGTTTGATGATGACAGTCAATTGGAAAAAGAAAGGTGGCGATTTGGTGATAGAAGTGAGAGTGTTCTTGAAGGTGAGGGTTTGTGTCTTGAATTAGAAACAACAATTCAGTCCAGTTCCGGTTCATCTTCAGGTATTATCATCAAAGTATTATCGAATTAATCCGTCCTTCTTCATCATTATTGTTACTTTATCAATTGAAATAGGAAGAAACAATTGTTGCAGTTTGATGGTTGAAGGTGTGTTTCGTTTAATGAAGGTGATCGATGATGGTTCTGATGGGTGTCTCTAGTAGTAAATATAAGTGGTTTGATCGAAAACAAGAAGTGTACCAGTAATTAAGTGAGTCACGATGGTGTTGATATTGATAAGATAATGGTGGTGTTGATGAATGGCTCTCGGACAAAGCAAAAACGAAAGAAACTGAGGAAAAAAGAAGTCAAGGGTGTTGCTGAATTCCCCTCTCATTATTCATATTTGCATGTATATATATTTTAAGAGAATGAGATGGTTGATTGATTCATAGTAATTGAAGGATGTCGACAGCATATTCTTCATTCAATAAGAAGACAGAAGTAAAAGAAAATGAAATGAAAAGTAGATAGCGATTCGAAACTGAATTTGGATTACTCTTCTGTTTTTATGTTGTGGTTGGTACTTGATAGATTTAAAAGATCAATCACACACAGTAGCGGAGATATAAGAAATTGATTACGTTCTATTCTGTATTTGTAACTGTATATATATATATATATATATATATATATATATATATATATATATATATATATATGATTCAGTAATTATATATTATAATTAGTTCTTTTATATAATTGTATTAATATTACACTTAATATTATAAATGATATTAAAAGTAACAATGTAATAACAAAATTAGTAATAAAGATAGAAATAATAATAATAATAATAATAATAATAATAATAATAATAATAATAATAATAATAATAATAATAATAATAATACATAATAATAATAATAATCATATTATTAATGTTAATAATAATAAAATATATTATTTTCTAATGATATCAATAATAATAATAATAATAATAATAATAATAATAATAATAATAATAATAATAATTTATAACAATAATATTGATTTTTAATGATAATTATAATAATAATAATAATAATAATAATAATAATAATAATAATAATAATAATAATAATAATAATAATAATAATAATAATAATAATAATAATAATAATAATAATAATAATAATAATAATAATAATATCTATTAATAGTACTAATATTAATCATGTTACATGCTTAAATTTTTATATAAGAATATTAATAATACAAATATTAATATTAATGAAAGTAATAATAAAAAGTTTGATATAACAATTTTTACATATCAATCTCATATATATATATTTATTTACATATTTACTTATGCACACTTGTTCGTGAATCGTCGGGTATAGTCAAATGGTAATTGATTTCATGAATATAGATTTCAAAACTTTCGAGACTCAACATTACAGATTTTGCTTATCGTGTCGGAAACATATAAAGATTAAAGTTTAAATTTGGTCGAAAATTTCTGGGTCATCACAAAAGGAACCTTACCACAATGCAAATGGTGCTACAAACACCACACTGGGTATTGCAATGTTGTCTGCGAGAAGTGCCAACGGGCTGGGCATATCGGGAAAGACTGCAAGGTCACCACTTTGAATGGGAAGCCGAACACCAATGGACCGAAGAAGTGCTACGAATGTAGACAGACGGGCCATTTCAGAAATGCGTGCCCAAACAAGCGAAAAGATGGCGGGCCACCCCGTGGTAGAGCTTTTAATGTTAATGCAAGGGATGCACGCGATAACCCCGACTTGGTGACAGGTATATTCAAAATCAACAATCTTTTAGCTTCTGTCTTGTTTGATACTGGTGCGGATAGAAGTTATGTATGTAGACATTTTTGCGATAAGATTAATTGGTCATTAGTCCCGTTAAAAGAGAGTATGCTTGTCGAGGTCGCCAATGGAAAACTTGAGAAAGTTGACCATATTAGTCGTGGAGCTATTATCAACATAGCTGGTGCAGATTTCGAAATTGACTTGATACCAATCAAACTGGGAAGTTTTGACGTGATCGTTGGTATAGATTGGTTGAGTAAGATAAGGGCCGATATTATCTGTGGAGATAAAGCACTTCGCATACCACAAGGAGATGGCGAACCACTAGTTATCTATGGAGAGAGATGTACCTCGAAGTTGAACCTCATTAGTTACGTGAAAGCGCAAAAGATTATGAAGAAGGGACGTTTTGCTGTCCTAGCACATGTGAAAGCGGTAGAAACTGAGGTGAAGAGCGTGAACGACGTTAGAATTGTGAACGAATTTTTCGATGTCTTCCCAGAGGAATTGCCTGGATTGCCGCCGCAGAGAGAAGTAGAGTTTCAGATCGATTTAGTGCCAGGAGCTGCACCTATAGCTCGCGCACCTTATAGACTCGCACCTTTCGAGATGCAAGAATTACAGAGTTAACTACAAGAACTACTTAACCGTGGATTTATCCAACCAAGTTTCTCGCCTTGGGGCGCACCTGTTCTGTTTGTGAAGAAGAAGGATGGATCCTTCCGTATGTGTATCGACTATCGTGAACTCAACAAACTGACTATCAAGAATCGGTATCCTCTTCCATGAATTGACGATCTTTTTGATCAACTACAAGGATCGAGTGTCTACTCAAAGATCGATTTGCAATCCGGCTATCACCAGTTGAGGGTGAAGGAAAGTGACGTGATGAAGACTGCATTCAGAACCCGTTATGGTCATTATGAGTTTCTCGTGATGCCATTCGGTTTGACAAATGCACCTGCCGTGTTCATGGACCTCATGAATCGTGTCTGCAAGCCTTACTTGGACAAGTTTGTTATCGTCTTCATAGATGATATCCTCATCTACTCTAAGAGCGAAGAAGAACATGAGCAACACCTCCGATTAGTGCTTGAACTCTTAAGACAAGAGCAACTTTACGCCAAATTCTCCAAGTGCGAATTTTGGTTGAAGGAAGTACAGTTTCTGGGTCATGTTGTGAGCGACCAGGGTATCAAAGATGATCCCGCCAAGATTGAAGCCATCAGCAAGTGGGAGACCCCCACTACTCCAACGCATATTCGCCAATTCCTAGGTCTCGCCGGTTATTATCGAAGGTTTATCGAAGGTTTCTCTCTGATTGCGCGTCCTTTGACCGCGCTGACTCACAAGGGCAAGAAGTTCATTTGGGAACCCGCACACGAATCAGCATTTCAAACTTTGAAGAAGAAGTTAACCACCGCACCTATCCTATCACTTCCTGAGGGCAGTGATGACTTTGTTGTTTATTGTGATGCATCGAAGAGTGGTTTTGGTTGTGTACTGATGCAACGATTGAAGGTTATCGCTTATGCCTCCCGACAATTGAAGATTCACGAACGGAACTACACTACACATGATCTTGAACTTGGAGCCGTTGTCTTTGCGCTCAAATTGTGGAGACATTATTTGTATGGAACTAAGAGCACTATTTTCACCGATCACAAGAGTCTCCAACACATCTTTGATCAGAAGCAACTGAATATGAGACAGCATCGATGGATCGAGACGCTCAACGACTACGACTGTGAACTCCGTTATCACCCTGGCAAGGCCAATGTTGTAGCTGACGCTTTAAGCCGAAAGGAAAGGACGGCACCTCTTCGTGTTAGGGCTCTGAACATCACCATTCATTCGAACCTCAACAACCAGATCAGAGTAGCCCAAGTTGAGGCTCTCAAGGAGGAGAACATATCTCACGAACATTTGAACATACTTGTCTCTCGATTCGAGGTTAGGGAGTCTGGACTCCGATGTTATGCCGGAAGAATTTGGGTACCTTGTTATGGAGATCTACAAAACCTGATACTTGATGAAGCACACAAATCGAGATATTCGATTCATCCTGGAGCGGGAAAAATGTACCACGACCTTAAAGAACAGTATTGGTGGCCGAATCTTAAGAAGGACGTTGCGACTTATGTTGGTAAGTGTTTGACTTGCTCAAAGGTCAAAGCCAAGCATCAGAGACCTTCTGGTTTACTCCAACAGCCGGAAATCCCATAATGGAAGTGGGAAAGGATCACAATGGATTTCATTACTAAGCTGCTGAAGACGGTGGGCGGATACGATACTATTTGGGTTATTGTTGACCGCCTTACCAAATCTGCACACTTTTTAGCGATGAAGGAAACGGATACAATGGAAAGACTTGCTCAATTATACATCAAGGAGGTAGTGTCTCGTCATGGTGTACCTTTATCGATCATCTCAGATCGCGATCCCCGATTTGCTTCTAGATTTTAGCGTTCTTTGCAAGAAGCCATGGGAACTCGTCTCGACATGAGCACTGCATATCACCCTCAGACTGATGGGCAAAGTGAACGAACGATTCAGACCTTGGAGGACATGTTGCGTGCATGTGTTATTGATTTTGGAAAGGCCTGGGAAAGGCATTTGCCACTCGCCGAATTCTCGTACAACAACAGTTATCACTCAAGCATTAATGCTGCACCTTTTGAAGCATTGTATGGTCGTAAGTGCCGATCTCCTATTTGTTGGGCCGAAGTAGGCGAAAAGCAAATCACCGGACCCGAGGTAGTCCATGAAACCACAGAGAAGATTGCTCAGATTCAAGCTAGACTTAAGACTGCCCGTGATCGCCAAAAGAGTTATGCCGATCTTAAACGTAAGGACTTTGAATTCAACGTTGGTGATCGTGTAATGTTAAAGGTTGTACCTTGGAAAGGTGTGATCCGTTTTGGAAAACGTGGGAAGTTAAACCCACGATACATTGGTCCTTTTGAAATTTTGGAACGTGTTGGACCCGTTGCATACCGTTTGGATCTACCAGCACAATTGAGCTCAGTTCATCCTACCTTCCATGTTTCAAACTTGAAGAAGTGTCTTGCTGCACCTGAACTTATCATACCACTTGAGGAACTTACGATTGACGACAAACTCCACTTCGTGGAAGAGCATGTTGAGATTATGGATCGTGAGATCAAAACTTTGAAACGCAACAAGATTCCGATCGTCCGAGTGCAATGGAATGCCAAACGAGGACCTGAGTTTACTTGGGAGCGAGAGGATCAAATGATGCGGAAGTATCCTCACCTTTTCCCGACTCCTCCATCTACCTCAGCTTAAATTTCGGGACGAAATTTTCTTTAACATGTGGGTAATGTAACGACCCTGGAATTTCCATCGTTTATTTATTAATAATTATTATTATTAATACGTGTGATTAAACGAATGTATGTTATTACATTTACATGTTACTATGATTGCCCGTACTTGACTTTTAAGTGCCCGAAACGTCTTTGTGACACCCGGAACTTTCACGAATAATATTTTTAGATATTATTTACATTCATGATTAAATTTATTAATCATTTTAATTAACTAAGGC
Organism: Rutidosis leptorrhynchoides; assembly: GCF_046630445.1. Lineage (NCBI taxonomy): Eukaryota > Viridiplantae > Streptophyta > Magnoliopsida > Asterales > Asteraceae > Rutidosis > Rutidosis leptorrhynchoides. Next base: position 30,381,915 of record NC_092333.1, read on the forward strand.
TATTAGTTAGTTACTTGGGCTTTAATTGGTTTAACTTGTGATTTATTTGAACTTGGGCTTTGTTAGTGTAATGGACTCATGTTATTGGACTTCCAAGCCCACCCTACATTTTAAGTGGACTTAGTTAGCCCACTAACACTTGTAAGTATCAATTAGAATCAAACTAGTTAGTTAACTTAGTAAAGAATCAAGTTACTTGTTCATTCCCATGCAAACACCCATTTTATCCAACTTTTGTAAGCTTTTCATGCTGGTAACCATAGAACAACTTCCCCCTCCTCCTTTTGGGCTACTGCAGCCGTGACCATTCATGGGCACAAAGGGGTTCAAATTTTTTTTACATTACTTGTTAACTTGCTAAGACTTCTCTCATTCAAACACACATTCATTTGCTTTCATCTTTTCACTCTTTCTCTCTAAACCTTGTAAGTAACAAGCTTTTTTTTCTCTCTTCTTTCTTGGCCAAAACCAATTTCTAGCACCCTTAAATCATCATCATTCTTTGATTGTTATAATCTTTTGTTACTTGTGTTGATTACTAGTTGTTATTATCTTTATTTACTTGCATGTTTTCAAGAATCAAACTTCTTAGTTTAATTCTTCTTTTATCTTGAATCTTCAAGAACATACAAGACATAAACTCTCTAGTTTATGATCTCCACTAAATACTTGTTCAAAGTTTATAAAGTTCATGGTTGAAAGACATACTTGAAGTTCATGAAGTAAACTTTAAAGTTTACTTTCTAAAGATCAAACCTTGGTTTGAATCTTTAAAGTATGAACAACCATGAACCTTTTCTTGTTTATTTAAGTTTACTTCTTCAATTTATGCACTTTAATTTCATATAGTTAGTTTATATGGTCAAGTACTACAAGTTAGTCTTGATCTCATATCTCTTGAACAAATTAAGTTAACTTTGAAAGTTCAAGAACACACAAATAAGTTTTCTTTAAATATAACTTTGGATCTAGACTTTTGAGTCTTGGATCTTCAAGATCAAACTAAGAACTATGTTCTACTACTTATGATCTTGATTAGTTAGTTTACTTTCAAGTTTGTAACTTGTTATTAGCTTTAAAGTCCATGTATGTGTTAGATCTAAGACTTTGATGCAACTTTGGTTCATCAAACTTCATACAACTCTTAAGTGAGTTGTGCTTCATGTCTTAGACTTGCACATGGGTTATGATGGCCAAGACTTGGTTAAGATGATGTAGATACATCAATGAGTTGTACACTTGAAGCTATATGCATCAAGGATGAGAACCATGATGAACATCAAGCACCAAGACCACCGGAACCCTTTTAAACTCACTGTTCTGTCCAAAAGCTACTGGTCTGGTGATTCTGTAACAGACCAGTAGACCTGGGCTGTTATAACCTTGATTTTTAGATAGAACTTTTCGAGTAGATAACTTTTCATATAGGACTCGTCTTAATCCGAGTTACGGTTTAGGATTTATGGCCCTCCGATCGTTACTATGTCCTTTAACGTTGTGCAGAAATTTCTGACCTACTCGCACTTAGACCGTCGCCACGGTCAAACCAAGATGAGTTTGCTTCTGTAAATTTTACCACACTTAAGGGACTCATAGACGGAGCCATGGCCACTGGTTTCACCTTAATTCAGTAAGGTTAGAGGCCGTGGTGACTGACTAAATTCAGACTTTGTTTTAAACTACTTTCATAAACGAAACCTACTTTACGCCTTTTGTTTAATGATGATTGATGATGACCCTTAAGACCTTAATTACATACTTTTAAAACTATTAAGACGATTTACTTACTTAGTACTATTTGACTTAGGTTGAGGAATTCGGACCATTTACTTGCACACCTTTCCCGACTACTACTTTACCGCTACATATCATTGTGAGTTATAGCATTCCCTTTTTACTTTAACTTATTTTGGGAACTGAGAATACATGCGGATTTTATGTTTTACATACTAGGCATGAGTACTTAAACTTATATATGTGTGGGTTATACAACGGCATAAACATTCCCTTTAGCTCGGTAACGTTTAATCATTGGTTTTTGAACCGTGAACGCGAATCTTAGATATGGATCCATAGGGTTTGACATCTCCACTCGGGCTAGTAGCGCTAGCATTTAACGAGTGTTTAATACTTCGTAAACATACGCACTTGCCAAGTGTACTTTCAGGGGGTATAAACGTTAAGTTAGTTACCAAGTGCCCACGGTTAACATATACTTTATCATACTGTTTTGAAACACTCTTTGTAGCACTGAAATCTCGTGGCCTACCTTACATACTGTTATACTTAAACTATAGCTCACCAACCTTTGTGTTGACGTTTTTAAGCATGTATTTCTCAGGTGCTTGAGGTTGCTTCCGCTGTCTTACTTGTTGTGCTGTAGACACCCGCTGCTTAGAGTTGTCCACGCATGAACTACTTTACTTTGCATTCAAACATTCGTACTTTTGAACTATGACCTGTAACGACCATTGTGGTCACATACACTTATTATTTGCTTCTACTTAGTGAAGCATGCTTTTGAAATGTAAAACATTTGATGTCGGTTATGACATCACCTTTTTATCGTGAATGCAACTTCTTTAATTACAGCATATAGTACTTAACCTTGTAATGATCCTGTTGTTGATGATTCGTACACGATGGTTTTGTACGAGGCATCACAGAATATCTCAAAGCTTATCTGAGTGTTCGCAATAAATTCAAATTGAAGAATGAAGAGAAACTTCAAATTCAGTGGAATTCAGAGATCAAAAGCATAAATAAGATTTTGATGATTAATAAGGATGAAGTGTAGATGCCATTGTTTCAAGTTACAAGAATGGATGATGAGGATTATCAGTTTTCAGAAGCTGATTTTGATAAACTGAAGATGGGCGACATTATTTTCATTTACAATTATTTGATTAACTTGAATGAATCTGCAACAATTTATCATGCTACTGCAATGAAGGCAGTCTACATGTTTATTCTTGATTCGATGAGATAGATGTCTGTTCATGATTTTCAAATGGGTTTGGAATCTGGACACAAAAAGCTCAGAATCAAACCGCCAAATCAAGTGATTGAAGAGCTTAGATATATGTCCTTACTTGAAGCGAGCGACTGTCCATATGGGTTTGTATTTGTCAATTCTCACTATACAAAAATCTTCATCAGAGTCTCAGATTTCAGAAGATACTCAGACGGAACGTTGATGTATGCTTTCAAATACATGAGATGGAGACTGATCAATAACTGCTATTCAACTGAAGATAATGAGATTGTCAAGTACATTCTCACAAGATTGAAAAGTCGTCTCAAAATAAGAGTGAATATACGAAGATATGAGAATCTCAAGGGATTCAAATCTAAAGTTCACTTCAGAGGAACAAAGTTCCTTTAGATGTTTTGGATAAGATTATATTGTAAAGTTCACATTTAACACTAAGGGGGAGATTGTTAGGACCCCGAAGTTGTATAGTGTTAATGTGAATTAAGCTTAAATGAAGGTTCCTTAGAAGAGGGCTATATAAGGAACCTATGTAGTCCTAATTAGATAGCCATTGTATTGTAACCGAGTTCTAGAAGCTGTGGAATTTAATTTGTACCGATTCTCTCTAGTACCGAGTCTCCTTCTTACATACCGAATCTTATTCTATCTTATCATTTCTCACAATCTCAACATGATCTGACCTATCACACAGTTACTAATTCAATAATTTATATATAGTTTATAATATTCAAATTAATTAATACATATCGTGACCCGTGTACATGTCTCAGACTCGATCACAACTCAAAGTATATATATTATTATAGAATCAACCTCAACCCTGTATAGAGAACTCGATCATTACTGCATATAGAGTGTCTATGATTATTCCAAATAATATATATATATATATATATATATATATATATATATATATATATATATATATATATATATATATGCGTCGATATGATATGTCAAAACCTTGTATACGTGTCCCGATATTTAAAGTGCGTAAAATAAATAACAGAAATTAAATGACGATAAATTAAATTGCGAGAATGTAAATTGCGATAATTAAATTGCGATAAATAAAATGTAACCAGTTAGCTAGGAACAATTAGCTAGGAACAGTTAGCGTGGATTCTTAACAAAATTTCTCATAGTTAATTTGATTGTTTCTAACAAATTTTATTTTGTCAAATGTTTTCTTCATTATGCCACTTGTTGGATTCTGATAAATCAAAATCCAAATATGAAATTGGATGAATATGGTTATTCTGTGGTGAACGGATTTGTATATCGGTGGATGTAAGTAGGATAGTAAACGACTGTTGAATCAGCTTCGAAGAATGTACAGTGTAACTTATTAATGTGAAATCTGAATATTCCTCGGGTATTACCTACACGTTAAAAATATTTTCACCATTAACAGTTTGTACGAAAGAATTTTTAATTACAATATTTATGAAAATATACTTACATATATATTTTCTTCAGATGTAACCATGGATTTAATGAGTCAATATGATATTAAACTCATTTGATTTACTGTTAGAACAAGAATATATAATCTCTAAAACATTAGAGATTACATAATCGCCATGTCGAATGAAGATAAATGATGTAGAACGATACGTAGAACGATAATTGTACTCAAGGTATAGAATGAGACGTCGAGGCATGGATTGTTGATGGTACTGGTGTGTTATTGATGGTACTGTTGGTGTCGGTGATGTTGTTGAAGCTGGTAATTTTTGCACCATATTCTCCAGATTGATTACTCGAGCGCGAAGTTCGTTGACTTCTTCTATTATTCCGGGATGATTGTCGGTCGGTACGAGTGGATGAATAAGGTTTAGAATTTTAGATAGAATACAATCGTGGTGAGATATTCAGGAAATAGGGGTGAAAATGGTGTTTCAGACTGGTTCGCCGGTAAGTGCTTCAGGTTCATTGCCAAGAGGTAAATTCGGTTGGTGGGTGGAAAGGATCGCCTTCCTCTCGTCTCCATCGGTTAAGTCGACTACAAATCCATCAGATGAATTGGGAATGATTGATTGGTTGATTCATTCTGGTGACGTTGCCTCCGGAGCTTAGGTGAACATCCATGTCGGAATAGCTGTCGGAATAACTATCGGAATAGCTATTGAAATCTGAGGGACTCGAACTGGTTGAGGGATTCATCTCGTACGATCAGATGAAGTATTTTCGATAAGAAACAGATTATAGGATGTAGATTAGTACCCTGCAATACATAATTCACATATGCATATATAATACTAAAATCCCATATGTTACGGAGGAATCTACGGAAGCTGTCAGGCAAAGGTAACAATAACAGATACGCTAAGATATGAATTTACCTATACACTGTCTATGCAATAGAGGCAGTAAGACATGTCTAGACTAAGAATGATAAGCAGATAATTTCCTAAGGATGATAAGCAGATGATTTTCGACTATAAATGATAAGCAAAACTTTTGACATGCAGACATGGTCGAAGTCCAGACTCAATAATGCATCTAAACAACTATCAGTTAGACACACTAATGCAAGACCTGGTTCACTAAGACCACCGCTCTGATACCAACTGAAGTGACCCGTCTTAATCCATCTGGATGAAGTCCATATCGATTATAAATGATTCACAATAGTTGATTACATCGCGAGGTTCATGACCTCTATATGATACATTTTACAAACATTGCATTCGTTTTTCGAAAGACAAACTTTCTTTACATCGAAAGTTGATGACATGCATACCATTTCATAATATATCCAACTATAATTGACTTAATAATAATCTTGATGAACTCAACGACTCGAATGCAACGTCTTTCGAAATATGTCATGAATGACTCCAAGTAATATCCTTAAAATGAGCTAATGCACAGCGGAAGATTTCGTTCATACCTGAGAATAAACATGCTTTAAAATATCAACCAAAAGGTTGGTGAGTTCATTAGTTTAACATAAATAATCATTTCCATCATTTTAATAGACCACAAGATTTTCATTTCTCATAAATATACGTCCTATGCATAGAGACAAAAAATAATTCATATGGATTGAACACCTGGTAACCGATGTTAACTTTAATGCATAGAATATCCCCAAACAGAACCTTTCGTCTGTTTAATAATAATCTCGAAGTACTAAAGCATTCGTACCCCGAATGGAACTTGTCAAGGTCCATAGATCTATCTTTAGGATTCGCGTCAATCAGGGGCCATTTCCCTAAATTCTTAGGTTACCAGACTTGAAGGGCGATATTCGGTTAATAATCCAACCATATAATGTAGTTTTGATTACTTGTGTCTATTCCGTAAAACATTTATAAAAGCAGCGCATGTATTCTCAGTCCCAAAAATATATATTGCAAAAGCATTTAAAAAGGGAGCAAATGAAACTCACTATACGATATTTTGTAGTAAAAATATGGATACGACGATACTGAACAATGTAGGGTTGGCCTCGGATTCACGAACCTATATCAATTGTATATATATATTAAAACGTATAATCGTAATCGAACAATTTATATATATATATATATATATATTTAGTTACGTATTAAAATTAATATTTATATACAATTTTATTAATACTTATAATATATTATAATACTTATTCAATATGTAATTTAGTTAACGTTATATCAATGTAAATAATATTATATCCTGATATTAAGCAATATTAGTATACGTATGTATTAATTATGTTTTTATATACATTTCTTTTGTTTGCAAAATAATATTTATAATAATATTAGAATAAGTATAATAATAATAGTTTTAATACTAATAATAATGATAATAATAATAATTTTTAATAAAAATGATAGTTTTAATAAACATGATAATTTTTGTAATAAGGATACTACTAGTAATAATAATAATAATTAAAATGTTTTTAATAATAATAATGATAATAAATATAACACTTAATAATATTAACGATTAAGTTTTATGATTCTAACTTATAACATTCCTTTTTGTCAAGTTTATATAATATTAACATCGTTCTTAATACTTAATATTTTAATTATATTATTAAGCGTAATCGTAATCATTTTACACTGTTATATATCATACACGTTTTCATGAGCGTATCACGTTTATATCTATACTTAACAATACTATATAATTATATCATTTTGTCATGTCATACCTAATTATAAACATAATCATACTTATTTTTATCCATAATACAGTAACTATAATAATGATAAACAATAATTTTAAAAAATAATGATAATATTAATAATAATAATAATAATAATAATAATAATAATAATAATAATAATAATAATAATAATAATAATAATAATACTTAATAATAACATAATAATAATAATAATAATAATAATAATAATAATAATAATAATAATAATAATAATAATAAAAGAGTTCAACCTTTAAAAGGCTTTCTAAAAGAAACTGCTCCAGTCGAGACTCGAACCCGTGACCTCCCGCTCACACCACAACACCCTTAACCATCTAACAATTTCCGTTTTTTTTAATTATAACCCTAAATAATATTTATAACATATAGCTCTCTGTTTCTCCTTAAATCTTCTTCTTCTTCACAAGACAAGTTGACCAGAGTACAACGAAATCATAACAGCGAATTTTTTTTATCACCTATCTTCATTAAATCAGTATCATCATCATCCTAATCACTTTCATAAGCATAATCATAATCTTAATCATATCATCACCGCTCGTTCTTCATTATCATATCATAACATCATCTCTCCGTCACCATCATCATTATAAAAAAAACTCACATCATCCTCATGCTTCATTATCATTGACATCCCCATAATATACTCGCCAACATCATTATTTGAACTTAATCAGGAAACATGAAACGTATACCTTATGATACATGATATATATTCGGCCCAATTGAATTAAACTCTCGGCCCACTTATCAATAGCCCAATATTAATTATTTTAACAGCCCAATTCGATTTAAGTTAACCTCAAGTGGATCAAAATAGTAGCTGAGTTTAAAAAGAAATCAAAAAAATAGAAAACGAACTCGTAGCTTTGTTCCAGTAGTATAACGTCGACCTTCTGGGTTCGATTCAACATTAACACCTTGTTAACATAATTATCGTTACATTACTATCATCATATACGTTATCTTCTCCGTATCTTCATCGCGATCACCACCTACTGTTTATTATCTTCTATTCATCGTTATCCTTTATCATCGTCTTCATCTCGTTTAGCTTAATTCGTTATACAGAAACATAAATGGGTACGTACAGCAGCAACAAACAGTAACCTTCATGATTTACGCGGAACTCGTAAACTAAACGCGAAACGTGAACTGTTACAACATATGTTGCAGGTAGCAATTGTGATGGTTTTCGAGCTGAGTAGCAGGTTTTCTTGCAAGTCAGTTTCGAATGGGGCTGTGGTGTTTAAAGGTGGTGAAGGGGATCATTAATGGTGGTGAAGGGTCACGAAGAAGATGGAAGAGAACGAGAGAGATAGATGGTGGTGATCGATTTACAATGGTCGAATAGATAAAGAAAAAGAGGATTAGTTAGTAATTTGGATATTAGTATTGGTGGGGTACTGGAAACGAATTAGAAACAGAAAAAGTAACGTGTTTTATCTATGATGGTGCTAACTTGTCGATGGTGGTTCACGGTGGTGTTTCAAGGTGTGTCGAGGGTGGTGGCAGGATGCTAAGGTGACCGATGGTTTGAATTGGGTTGTTGTAGAAGGTGCCGATGGGTTATGGTGGTGATAGAAGTTTGGAAGGTTGAAAATAATCTTGGTGATGGTTTTTAAATCTTGCAAGTATTAGGTGTATTTATATATATAAGTTACTTTTATAGATTCTGTAATATAATATAATGTAATATTAGTGGAAATTGAAAAGTGATATCACAATAATTCTAACAGTGAGCAGCCATAAATCTTAACTTATGTGCCGATAGTTTTTAACTCGAGGAGTATATCGTGTCTTTTGCTAAACAGTTAACATAATAAAGTGTTCCTAAAAATCCCAAATTTTTAGATTGAACATATTTAATTATTTCACTCATTACCTGTTTGAAACCTGATCAAAAAGGCTCGAAAATTATTTATTTTATGTTCCGATTTATATGTACGGAGTACTAATATTTAAACTTAAAAAGGTAAAAATACTTTTAACAAATCTAAAATCTTCGTAATCGATTTACAGTTCAACTTTTATTTTAATCCATCATAAACTTATATTAAATCTATATGAACGCTAACGAAATGTCAACCCGAGTATTACAGACGTTTACTAATTAAGCTCGAAATCATTTATATTCTCTTTCTATATATAAATAGTTTTAAAATAGCAAAGTTAATTACTAAATCAAATATATTATATATTTTAAATAAATAGATTTAATATAACTTTATATATTTACAAGTAATATTTATATACATATTTATATATCTATATATTCTATAGTTTCCATTAATCGCATTTTATTTTATTTATTTTTACAATATAAATCCTAATAATCATATTATATAATATTCTAAATTATATTTTAAATTATAAATACCTATTTAATTATATATGTTATCTATTTACAAATAGTTGTTCGTGAATCGTCGGGAATGGTCGAAAGTCAAACGAATATATGAAACAGTTCAAAATATTTGTGACTCAACATTACAGACTTTGATTATCGTGTCGAAATAATATAAAGTTCAAGTTTAAATTTGGTTGGAAATTTCCGGGTCATCACACTAAAGTTGCCCAATCGGGATATATACCATCCACAAGGTAATATCCTTTGCTATATTCATGCCCATTTACCTCAAATGGTGTGGATGGAAATGTTCCGTTCTTAAGCTTATCAAATATAGGTGATTGGTTCAAAACGTTCATATCATTGTTGGAACCCGCCATCTCAAAAAAAGCATGCCAAATTCACAAGTCATATGAAGCAACAGCTTCAAGCATAAGGGTCGGTTTCTTGTGATCACCCCGAGTGTATTTTCCTTTTAAAGTAACAGGACAATTCCTCCACTCCCAGTGCATACAATCTATACTCCCGAGCATACCCCTAAAATCATATCTCTCCTCGTGTGCACTACATAATCTAGCGACATCGTGTGCATTCGGAGATCGCATGTATTCCCTTTTGTACAAAGTAATAATACACATACAAAAGTAATCTAGACATAGTATTGATGTTTGCTCACTCATTTGCAAATATTCATCCCAAATATCGGGAACGGTGCCATACGCCAACTGGCGTATAGCCGACGTACATTTTTGTAAAGTAGTAAATGTAGGCCTACCGATAGCATCAACTCGTTGAGAAAAGTAACTAAAATATTCTGGCATATTATCACTTTAGAAAGTAGTTATACCTTGCACTATCCCGAGAAATAATTGTATTCGCATATGAAAACGCCGTTTAAATTTTCTTTGTGAATATTTTGGCGTCTCACAAAAATAATCATCCCACAAACGTTGTACAGTAACCTCCCGTTCCCTAGGAATGTAACCTCTAACTCTCTGAATAGATTGTGCCGATTCGACTTCAGAATCATCATCTTCTATTTCTTGAATTAATTGAACAATCCGCAAATCTTCGGAGTCGGAATTAGACCCCCGTAACCTCGAACCCATTTATAAACTAATAAACTTTTGTAAAAAAAAATATGGAAAGAAAAAGAGTAAGAATGAAATGTGTGAAAAATGATAGAATTGTTGGTGTTTAAATAGGGACAAAATCGTTGAAATGGTCATGTAGTTTGTATCAAAATGCTGATTTAATCCATGTGCTTTTTTTTTTACTGATTTCGTCCTCGTGGTATGTCAATGTTGCTGATTTAGTCCCTATTTCTGACGGACGTTTAATTTGGCCGTTAAGTGGACGCATGTGACAAACACGTGATGGGTAAAATCGGTATTTAACTTTTCCATGAGGGTGTTTTAGTCATTGTTTCCTTATTTTCCTTTTTAAAACTCTTTTCTTCCATCTTTAACCAACCCCAAACATATGCAGCACCATTTTCTTCCATCTTCAACCATTTTCTTCCATCTCCCCTAAATCCACCACCACCGCCAATCTTCAACCACCACCACCATCGCCAATCTCAATCTTCAATTAAAAACCATCAATTGAAATCATCGATTAAAAATGTCTGATCGAGCGATTAAAAACCCTTCACTTTCATCATCATCTATATAATTTATCTATAAATAACGATGAAGATGTCACTGGAAAGATCAAGCAGCAATATCGTTCGTCGTAGTAGTGCAAGAGAAAGAGAAAGACGAAGCCGTTCGTAGTAGCAGTATGGGTTTTGATTTCTACCTATACCGCCACCATTGATGATTTGATTAATGGTGTAATTCCGACGACGAAGGTGATGCCAACGAGTTGACTAATGTTTTTTTCTCAGATCGACTTTGTATTATACATTTAGGTGTATTATGCGATTTTTATTTTTCATCTTTGTAAACTTTGAACCTGATAAAAGATGGAATGAACTTTAAAAGAAGTATCAGTTTATACTTTAGTGGGTTTGTGAATTGAAATAGTGATATGAAATTATATTGAATTTTGTTTATTTTTTGGTGAAACCAGATCTAGAAATGAAAAATTGAATGGGTGCGCTTATGACTATAGTGCTGTTGTTGTGAATTTATACAAATCAGGTTAATACGGGTGATTTTAGAGCAATAAATCAGACCCTGATTTTATTAGTGTGTTATGATTTTAGTTGCTAAGATCTTTGATTTGGGAAGATGGATTTGGATTTTGGTTTAAGCTTAGATTTGAGAATGGAAATGAATTTAGTGTTAATTAGGGTTTGTGATTTGGGAATTTGAGAAAGATGAATGATGATAAAGAAGTTAAGGATAAGGATTAAGGGATTGTAATGACAAAAACACCCTCATGTGCTTGGCATGTGACTGGTTTTAACGGAGTCTTTTAACGTCCGTATGTGATAGGAACTAAATCAGCACGATATGCAAACCATGGGGATGAAACCCATCAAAAAAAAAACACAGGGACTAAACCAGCGTTTTGGTACAAACCACATGGACTATTTCAACAATTTTGTCTTAAATAGGAGTAAAAATGATTTTTCTTTTTTTTTTTTTTTTAAAAATACAAAAAACGGGTATATATCCGTTGGGTGACGGATATATTACCCAAACCAATCACATGCTGCCACATATCCCTTGAAGCCCCGTTTTTTTTAGTCAAAAAAGCAACTGACGCCCCTAGCGTCAGAATCTGACGCCGCGATAATGACGTCAGGGACGTTAGATGGCGCCAGCTCGCTCATCTGACGCGACCATCTCTAACGCTGCGTTAGTTCCGGTCTAACAACCACAACCAAACTTTCATCGGGTTGATGATAGGTGTTTAATATGTCATGGAGTACATAAGTTTTGTTTAAAAGAGGGAAAAAATATGTGATTGGGCCAGGTTAGGGCCTACTAACACAGGAAAACAAGTAGGCATTCGTACGGAAATATAGGTGGAGCGTTGTTCTAGGAACATACGGAATCAAATCCTTCCTCTATAAACATATTTATTATTATTTTTAATTATTTAATATATTCGAACTCTCTATCTTTCTGCATACCCCGCCCGCCTCCCTCCCTCCCTCCCTCCCTCCCTCCGTAAAATTTCTTCCCCTCATTGCCGTCTTTTATTCTACTGTATTTTTTATTGTTTAATTCTTATTCTTATAAATAATTATAATTATAATTATTATATAAATATAAATATATATAAACATACATACAATTTTTTCACTTTTTTATACGAGTATTATATTATACAATACATAACACACAGTAGATGCGGTGTTGAGCTCCGGCGAGCGATGTCAATGTCGGTTGCTAGCGGTAGTGATGACGTCAATAATTTTTCAGTTCAAACCCTAGCCAGAATGCACTTACAACGTCAGATTGCTTTATGCACGCCAATCTTTCCATTAGTGAGTTCAATTCTTTCCTCTTTATGTATAGTACTATTTAATAATAATAATAATTATTATTATTGCTATTTATGTTTATAATTATAATTAAATTATACATATAATATACTAATCATAATTATTTATAATTTTTGTTATTATTATATTATATACAGTATTATACAATATATAATACAAAATATGGATATGTCTATCGTTATGTGCATATGTGTTGTATGATGATTTCGTGTTGTTAATATTGAATGAATTTGTTGATACAGATTGTGCGTTTTTATCTGAACAGTAAATGCACATTCATTAATTGTTGTATGAATAGTTGAATATACATTGATTGTTTTTTAGATTGATTATTGAATGAGTTAGCGAGTCTGTTTATATTTTTCAAGTTCAACATCTTTTTATTTGTAAATGTTTATATGTTTTCAATATTATTAACAGTCATAGGCCTGTGCTGTGTATCTTCTATGTGAGGAATAAGAATGAATTTATGAGTAAAAGGAAAAAATATATGTTTGACTTTCAGGGTCAATGGCTGACTAGTTTTTTTCTAATTACAATATTTCCTGTGTATGTACACTTTTCTTAATATCTAATTACAATATTTCCTATTTAATGATTTTCCACAATCATTAAATCAATCTTATGATTCTCATCCATATATTAATTTCATTTTTTCATGTCTTCTGAAACAGCCAAATCAAACCATCCAAAATGAGGCGATTGATCCAACTCAATTATTACAAGGATGTGTCGAAACTGAAGTAGTAGATACTTCTTCGTTTGGACCACTTATTAGTGACGTTGGCGAAGGAAATAAGAAATCTAAAACCTGTAGGGTTGCAAATTCTGGAAATCAACCAAATGCTGGTGATACTATATAACGCTCATTGTATGCAATTAACATATGTTAAATTTGCTCCCATTTTAGTCTAAATCTTCTGCCTACTTTTATTGCAGCATCTGGCGATCTCAATTTACCTAGTACTTGTCGCTATGATAGTTCTCTTGGTGAGTTTAATAGAGTTAGTACTCCATATGTTTTGGTTACATTTCTTGATTATGTGCAAGTGTAACGTGGTTTGAAATTATTATGGTTATAATTTACTAATGAGAACTATGTTATATTGTTGACAGGACTCCTCACAAAGAAGTTCGTTAGATTGTTAGATGAGGATCAGGATGGTACTATTGATCTAAACAAGGCTGCAGTTATATTAGATGTATGATCTGCTACATGTTACTCATTTATAGTGGGTGATAACAAAATTACATGGGTCTTTTTATACTCTCTTGATCTGACATTTGAGACTCATACTCTCAAATTTGAGTCAATTGGGTCAAGCTTTTGGGTCAATTGGGTATTAAAAAGAAAGCCATGCAATGTAAACCCAAAACCTTAAAAAAATGGTCAAATGGGTTTCCTTCTAACCTATTGGGTCCTATAGAAAATATTAAGGAACATGTCCAATGGGTATCAATTCATAAAGCTTATTGAATAGAGATAGGTCTAATGGTTCTTGTGAATAGGTTAAATGGGTCGAACATAAAGATCATAACATGTTTCATCCGTCAAACATTTATGAAAGCATTTAATGGTTATACAGTTTATTATGTATTTTAGTATTTTATTACATATTTTATATATATATATATATATATATATATATATATATATATATATATATATATACAAGGTTGCAAAACTCGGCCAACTCGGCCGAGTAATCGGCTGAAGGCAGAAAACGAGAACTCGGTACAAGAATCGGCCAAAACTCGGTCAACGCCGGTCAAATGGTGGTCAACGGCGTCGGAAAACTCGTAACTTGCTGGAAACGGGAAAAGATGAAGAAGGAAAGAAGGAAAAACAAAGGAAAACAAATTATGAGATGTGTTTGATATACATACCTTATGATTAAAGAAGAAATCCAAAGCAAGTTCATCAAATTAAAGAGGCGGCTGTGAGTTTTTAACTTTTTAGGGTTTTATCTTTTAAGTTGATGTACAGAGTAATAAAGGAACCCGAAGAGTAATAAAGGAACCCGAAGTTAAAGCTATATACTCTATTTTTTTTATCAAAGTGACAATAATAGTCCTTAAACTTTTATTAAACTTTAATAACAAGACCAAAATTGATATACACTCTTAAATCTTTAATCAAATGGCAATAATAGCCCCTGTTATTTATATAATATCATATTATATATATTATTATATATATTTATAAATAAAAGTCAACAAAAGTCAACATCCGAGTACTCCTCCGAGTTCTCCCCGAGTAGCCGATTACTCCTCATAAACCTCCGGCCGAGTACTCCCCGAGTCGCGAGTTTTACAACCTTGTATATATATATATATATATATAGTGGTAGGATCAAGAGGGAAGTAACCAATCGGGGAAGCAAATTTTTTTTTTTTTTTCGTTTTTTGAAAAAACTTTGTTCACAAACATTATAGATTGGATGAAAATAAGAACATTTAGAAAAGACACTTCTTGATGAATGTTATTATTTTGGCGGGAAAACGCTCGAAGAAGTAATATATAACAATTATCGTGTTTTTCGAGCGTATGTTGAGGTTTTAGACATTAGGGTTTAGATATTAGGGTTTATAGGGTTTAGATATTAGGGTTTAGAAATTTAGGGTTTAGGGTTTAGATTTAGGATTTAGATTGAGTTTTTAACACGAACGGTTTAGAGTTTAGGGTTTAGGGTTTAGGGTTTGGTGTTTTGGGTTTATTCCATAAACCCAAAACACCAAACCCTAAACCCTAAACCCTAAACTCTAAATCGGGCTAAATTTTACTTCACAAAACATGAAAAAAAAACGTTAACATTCTTCACGAACAATATTATCTTGAATGTTATTTTTGTCGATCGTTTTCCCGCCAAAATAATAACATTCATCACGAAGTGTCTTTTCTAAATGTTCTTATTTTCATCCAATCTATAATGTTCATGAACAAAGTTTTTTCAAAAAACGAAAAAAAGAAAAAAAATTTGCTTCCCCCCGCTTCCCCCGATTGGTTACTTCCCCATTGATCCTGCCCCCCTATATATATATATATATATATATATATATATATATATATATATATATATATAACAAATAAAAATAACTAAAATAATATACTCCGTAATACATAAATAACAATTTTGGAAAAAAACTGACCCATTTGACCGATGGCCCGTTTCGACCCGTTACCCAACCCACCTGACCTATTTGGACCTGTTTAAAAATCTGACATGTTTGACCCATGACCTATTTTAACTCAAAACCTTTTTGACCCGTTACCTAAACAGACCCAAACTGACCCGTTTGCAGGTATAGCGCGCGCGTGCACACACACACTCCAATTATTACACTTTTTATGCTCACAAAGCTAGTTATTACGTGCACGTGACACATACGCACATCAATTATTACACTTTCTTTACATTTCTCCTCTTCTAGCTCATACTTACGCTTCCTACCAAACTAACAGAGCGTAATAAAATCACTACAGTATGATATCATGAGTATTTAAGATAGAAACCTAAATGCATATATAAGAAAGAAAGAAGGAAAGTACTGCTCAAACGCATCGACTCTTGCAATATATTTGGTTATATCTACTTCGTTTTAAACCAATGTTTTTTTAATGCATTATGGGATCTTTCTAATTTTAGTTATTGTGCAGGTCCGAAAGAGGAGAATTTATGATATTACTAACGTTCTTGAAGGAATAGGACTTGTAGAAAAGGCTTCAAAGAATCACATACGGTGGAAGTAAGTTATTGACCAAGCTGTTTCATGTTCACGTGCTTATGTTTATGCTTACTTACCAACACATGGACATTTTTTAAACAGGGGAGATGGGACATTATCACCACGAAACGTGGGTACTAACGCCAAAAGATTGAAGGTACGTATTGCAGGTGAACTCATCTTGTAACCGGGTGTGCTTTTATCGTAGTTATCAAATTATAGTTTAGTGATAGAATAGAATTATACATAAGATTCATGAGGTAACTGCGTTAGTAACAAGAATTAAGTATTATAATGCTTGTTGAAACATCCAAACACTAATTTCTCACTCTGTTTTCATGGCAGGCTGAGCTTGAACATCTGCATGCAGAAGAGGCCAGGCTTGACCAATGCATAAGGTTTGGTTTTCTGCAATTGATACATGGCAAAATGGTCGGGTCAAAATGGGTCCAGCTCGGGTTGATCCGTTGATAGTATTTCTTTTGTTTTGAATGTTGAAAGTAAGTTATGATATCAAATATGTTATAAATAGCTGTACGTACCATTTTTTCAATTAAATGATTTGGAATGTAACAAAAATTCCTTCTTTCATGAGCTACTTTCAACCCGTTCAACATGTTTCCATATGGTTACCTATATAATTTTACCACTTTAACCTTTTTGCATATATTAAAGCCGAAAACACTATGTTTTTTCATATCAGTGACGTTTAATTATTCATTCAGGGAAACACAAGAGCGCCTGAACTTTCTGGAATCTGATCATAATACTCAAAAGTATGTTCTACTTTATCTTAATGTTCGTCACATATAACAAGGCTTACAATACAATGTGACAGTTTTTGTGTGATTAATTCTTCAGAGTTCAGACTATTGTACTTGGTCATTTGTCGCAAGAATTTTTTATAATTGAGTGATTTCCGACAAGTAGTGAATCATAATGTATTTGGTTTGAATCATAACCCACTGTTCGACGGTTTTACAAGCTTATTACTACATATTATTGTCACTGACATTTTGATTGGTTTCTTTCAGGCACTTGTACGTGACAGGAGAAGACTTTAATAATATTTCATGTTTCAAGGTTTAGTTTTACTCGTTCCAGTGACTTCAAACTATTTTCGGTTTGATCGTTATATTTTTATTTACTTTTTTTATCATGTTGTTGTTTATTTAGAATCAGACTCTAATCGCAGTAAGAGCACCTCATGGTAGTTCCATTGAAGTTCCTGACCCTGATCAAGTGAGTAGTTAATATTAAACATAGATTTCGTTTTCTTTCTTTGTTATAATTGTTTTTTATCTGAAAATAAATAATAATGATAATGATAATGATAATGATAATGATAATGATAATGATAATGATAATGATAATGATAATGACTTTGCAGGATAGTGATTACTTTCAGAAGAATTATAGTCTTATTTTTAGAAGCCATACAGGTCCAGTTGATCTGTATCTTGTAAGGTATTGTGTTTCTTATGGAACGTCTCTTATACTACTGTGAGTTATATCTGTCACATTCAAATAGAAGGTTATAAAAGGATTTGAATAGTGTTATACCCTCGGTTAATTAAGTACAACAAACCAGATTTTACGGCTCATGCAATCTTAAAGAAGCTGTCACATTCTTGTTTGTTGTTCCACCCTCAATGAATTTTGATTTAGTAATTTAGTAATATCTTATTAGTCTTTCATATAATATTAGAGATATGACATTACAGACAGAGATAAAGTTGATTCTTATTTTGACATATACTAAAACTATATAGCAATTTATGTTTGATTTCCATCTCCCCTGTTCATCACAACATCTGCATGTGTGCTTTAATTTAGTGGATCGGGGGAGCTGACAAACTCGTTGAATGAGATGTCTCGAGAAGATGGTAACTCGGTCGACTCTTTAGACCAACAGACAAATTCAAATTCACTATTTGGGATTCAGAGAATAATTCCACAGCAGAATGATGTAAGTTCACTTGCACTCTATAAGAGACGGTAAGAAGAACAGCTGGGTAACGGGAAACAGGTCATTTTTTAAAAACGGGTCAAAACAAGGCGGGCAAGATAGATTTGGCCTTTAAACACTTTCCAGTATTGTTTCTGTTAGAAATTTTGTGTGTCTGCGTGTATGTAATGGGTTAGTGATATGATTAAAAACAATTTTACAATAATGATCTGACTAAGACTGATTTAATTAGTTATACGCATTAAAATGGGACCTGGCAACTTTCATTCTGTTTGACCGGCTCGCATTTTAGCTAAAGTATTCAACAATCGAGCTGTTTTCGATCACGTGCAACCAACCAACCCATTCATAAGTATATGGGTCTTTACTACAAGAAATTCCTACAGATTTGCATAATTCTTACTATATGTTTTCGGTTGCAGGTTGCTTATGATTATTGGTTCGGGTCAAGTCCAGAGGTCAGCGCTACTGAATTATGGGATTTGAACGTACCTTAATATGCATATAACTGTTCTGACTCAAAATTTTAGAACTAGCTTTATAGCAGGTTTTACGGGTTCTAAAAAGGAAATACGACAAGTAGATGACATTTTTGGTTTATACTAATAATAAGGCTTGTTGAAACAGATTCGAGCAGTAAAGAAAGGCGGTGAGCCCGTGTCTGTTTGGCAACAATATTTTGTTTTTTGTATCAAAAGATGATTGATTGATATATGGTTAGATTACTAGAAAAGTAAAATGATCTAGTTAAGGGACCATTTAGTTTTGAAGGATCAAATTATTAATTCGCATAACTAATGGCAAGTTTACTTTATACATCCCAACAATATCCGACAAAATAATCGAGTTCAAATCAATGTTTGTAAATTGTTTTCTAATCATGTCTTTAAACAGTATTACATGTTCAATGTTGCCTACCACTGGGGGCGAAAATTAGAAAGGATAGCATCAGTGGATTTGTAATTTTTCGATTTTCTGTGGATTTGTTTTTGCCCCAAAAGGAGGCTGTACCTGATTGCTATTTGATGTCCTGCAATTTTAACATGTATTCTCCATTAAAAAGAATTGTGAAAGCAAGAGATACTAAAACACAAACATGTTCACTGATCAATCCAGTATCCTACATACTCACAACTTTGCATACTACTAAACTGTGAACAGCAATATTATTGAACTGATGCAGACGAGGCACTACTTTTCCTAGACCTAGCACGTGTGTAAACCCGAAACGCTTCTTCCATTATAATATCCTTCACAGAAGGATTAGAGTTTGATGAACCAGATGGCTCAGATTCTATCATTTCTACTTCATTCGAGGTTTCAGGTTTTGCAGTCGCGTCTAGGCTTTGTGACGAGATTGACTTTTGCGCTTTCAGATCATTAGCAGATGTTGTAGGTTGCACTTGTTGGCCGTCAAGTTGGCGAGGGGTTGAGTCTGATGATGATGCTGAGGTGGAGGTGGTGGTGGTAGCGGTGGTGGTAGCAGGTGGCACTGGCTCCTTGGTTTCCGGTGGAGTAGCAGGTGGTCCTCGGCGGTTTGGTACAGGAGGGCGAGGTCTACCAGTCTGAGGTGGCTGAAATTTCAAGTCATTAATCAGTATCACGCTCAATAAGTAGAAAATAAAACAATTAAAGTAAACAAAATGACAAACCAAACCAGGAACATTCTCAAAAGAGTTTAGACTTTCAAAAAAATATAAAAGGTAACAAGATCTAGATGTGACAATTTCGGCCCGGCTCACTTACTCAAAAAAATGTCATTTTGGGATTATGTTTTATCTTTGATGGATCAGAAATCAGTAAATGACTCGGTAGGTCAAATGCCAACGAAGCATTGCTTCAACGGCATCCCCTTCACCTTGTGTGTTGGGGGGGGGGGGGGGGGGGGGGGGGGTGGGGGGGGGGTTAGGTCATGGGTTCGAGCCTCGCTATGTCGATCCTATTAATTAATCTGCCTAAAATATGGATATCCAGATTGACCCCGAGGGGGTTTCTCCTAGATCCATTCAGGATTCAAACCCGGTCCGCCTACCCCTCGGGATGGTTAAAGGATCGGGTTCCTGTAATGCGATTCGGGTTTCCTCTCGAACGCGTTTGTGTGTGCAAATGATGAGTGTCGTTGAAATAAATGATACACTGATGCAAAGCTTTCAGTTCAAAAAAAAAATATATTACCCTTTACTACCACAATCACTATAAAAAGAGTAAAATTAAATCGACCAAACCCGCACATTTTGCCAATTCTAGTTCAATAAATCAGTAGTGTAAAACATACTTAAAGCAGGAAAGAATATATAAACAAAGAATATTTAAAGATAAGTCATAATCCTTATGTCTGATGATCTAGCATAAGAAAATGCATTATGGCATTCGTAATGAATTACCATACCGAAGATAAAGCAAGCCCAATTATGTGTAGAATATAGTAATATAAAAATAAAGTTTCGTATCAGTCAGAATATGATATTAACAAAAAGGGATGATGCTCTATTTATACAAAATCGTGAATTGAGGTGATTTGGTAATATACATCTTGGTTCGCAAATAATGAATCAGCCACGTATGCTAAGTACTACGCACTTGAAAAGAAAAGCTTCTTCAAGGCAGACCAAACACTAGAAAGATTTATGAACATGATGCTCTAATAATCAAAATTTAATTCAAGAAACATTAAACTCACATATACCAACAACCCATACCTGAGGTGGCCGAGGTCTGGGTGTTGATTGTGAAGCAACATACTGAAGAATATCAAATATCCTTGTTTGACCGTACATCGCAGCTCTTTGCCAGTACAAAACAAACATATCTCCAATCCTGGTCCTCAGTTCCATCAAATTACGATCAATGTCGGGTTCATGCTTTGATATGTATGGTCTGAAGAAAGAATCATATACGTAAGTCGTTCCCTGAAATGATTCAAGTAACACAGATAAGATAACAATGTCGGAGAACTCAAAAACAAAATTATATTCACAACAACAACATCAAAGTTACATTTGTAACCCACAATTTTCATTTAATAGCAAAATAGGAGTTACCTGTGTTTTGGGATACCACAAGTATATGTAAAATGCCAACTTTGCTTCACTGTACATTGGGACCCTTCACGAGTAAATTAACACAGTAACTAATAATGAATAAAGAAAATATCATATTATCTCAAAAGTGTAAATTTTCAACAGAGGTGGCAAAATGGTCAGGTCAGATTACGCGTCTAGATGAGTAATTTATAGTGGGTCAACATTGTGACAAACTGACCCACAACGTTTATTTCAAAAGCTTTTAATATAACTAGGGTGCCAAATAAGATTGAAAACGTTCTACAGTTTTAAATTAAATCTAACTTCTTGACGGTTTTATGCATTAACAATACACTTTGGGTACTTTCAACCTATTCGGCCCATTTGACTAGTTAACGTTTAACAATAAATTTTTAAATGAAAAAAATGTATCTACTCATACACATGTTAATAGGTAAAAGATGCCACCTCTAGTACTTTCAAATATCTAGGTTAAGGTCTAACCATGAAACAAATGTGTCACCAATCCGCTCACAAACAGTCAGTACAGCAACTAAGATCCTGAAACCATCAATTATAGAGTTTGAGATCTAAACCTTTGAATTGGTTATATGGAAACAACGTTAAATGAATAGTACCAATATTGACACCAAAAGCGAAGTTGGTCAATATCAGGCTTATTCTTTTCCACTGACTTGAAGCACTCATAGGCTGGATATGCATATCCAAACACCATCCTGCATGCGATTAAATAGTTCCATAGTTAGAAAAATTCAGTTATGATTATCCATTAGTTAAGAAAAACGAAGTATGAGATCAACAAACATACACGAGCCCTCTAGTAAGAAAGGATCCAATCATCTTGTAGCCCTGTCATTAACACTAACCGCATTAGCAAACTACCAAAATCCACAAGCATATAAAATACGCTATAAAAATAATAGTGAAAACAACAAAGATAATATATACATCCAGAAACATCAATGTGGTCGACAGATGTACAACCAATGCAATATCATACATGTGATAATAATAAAAAGATGGTAAATACAGTCAAAAACATCATATAGGCAGATATTCAGCCAATGCAACGCTACAGCACATTACGGCTCAATGCATGACCTATAACTATTATGATATCACATTAGAAACCCTTAATAAGCTTATGCTTTCAGCAGTTACAATGCTTAGTGAATGTATCCAGAATGCATTTAATAACCAATAAATTACCGTTATGTTGCATACAATTTAAAGGGTGACAAGATATATAGTGTTCTTTTCCTCTACTTCTTACTAAAGTTGAAAGTCGTTATATATCTAAAAAAATGTAACTTCGGAAATATGTATAAATATACGCATCATAATTCAAGTATGTTGTCCCAATGTCCCATGAAACAACACCAAGCAACAGATAACGCTTTGTCGTGTATGCTTTAAACTATTAGATGGAAAATAATCATGATAAATACAATACTAACATATTTCAGTTCTAAAAAAGTTACATATCCACTAAGCTATTATAGCAAAACCAACACTCATATCCTAAAAAGGAGACACCAAACTTAAAACACACACACAAAAAAAGAAAATTTATTAATCGTTTGAAATAAGCACATGTCATGCATACCATCATCCAGGCATGAAACTGCTAATTTCATAAATCATTAGCACCATTAACGAACACTATACCAACTAATCAGCAGCAGAACACTAACTTTTCATATACATATATGACGAGAATTTGGTACACTATTAATTTAATCTTGTATTTATATAAATTTATATAAAACTTCTAAACAACAGAAGGAATCACATTTTCTGACAAGTTTACGAAGCTATACTTACAAGCTTAGAATCATATTTTCAAAACGTATGCAATACAGTAAACAATATAATTGATAAAATTCACTTGAACATTAAAACAAAATACATAATTAAACCTAGAAAATAGCTTAACGCAGCCATTTTAACCTAAAACCGTGACAACTCAAATTTTGCATCAATTACTGCATAAATAAATTGATCATGGAATATAATAGATACAAAATAAAGTAAAGTTTACCTAATGTTCAACTGATTATTCTTGTAGCTGAAGGAACTGAAATACTTTTGCAGAAATTGAAGCGATGTTATTATTAATACACAACTTGTATGTAAGAGTTTTGATGCAGAATCCAATTATGTCGTTGAGTGGCGCCGCCGTGGTGCGACGGCGAACGGCAGTGACGGTGGACGGAGATGGAGAGAGAAAAGGGGAAAGGATTTTGAAACGTTTTGTTTTTGTTATGTTTCTTTATTTCTCTCTCTGTGACCTCATCTATATCTATATCTAAATACGTTTTTGGAATAATATATTTTCTTTTTTTATAAACGTATTCTCACACACCACTTTTTGATCCATATACACTTTTATCTCATCAAATCACAATTATATTCTCAGGAAGTTGAACTTATATTATTAAAGTAAGTATAATTAAGGATAAAATAGGTAATTAGGTGTACATGAATCAAAAAACGGTATGTGAGAATCACCTCCCGTAACTTATAACTTATATATATGGGGGCAGGATAAATGGGGAAGTAACCAATCGGGGGAAGCGGGGGGAAGCAATTTTTTTTTTTCGTTTTATTTGAATTTTTTTTTCCGGCATCAAGATCACACGAAAATATGAACATTTAGAAGAGACACTTCGTGATGAATGTTATTATTTAGGCGGGAAAACGATCGACAAAAATAACATTCAAGATAATATTGTTCGTGAAGAATATGAACGTTTTTTTCTTCATGTTTTGTGAAGTAAAATTTAGCCCGATTTAGAGTTTGGGGTTTAGGGTTTGGTGTTTTGGGTTTATTCCATAAACTCAAAACACCAAACCCTAAACCCTAAACCCTAAACTCTAAACCGTTCGTGTTAAAAATTCAATCTAAATCCTAAATCTAAACCCTAAACCCTAAATTTCTAAACCCTAATATCTAAACCCTATAAATCCTAATATCTAAACCCTAATATCTAAACCCCAATAGCTAAAACTTCAAAATACGCTCGAAAAACACAATAATTGTTATATATTACTTTTTATAGCGTTTTTCCGCCAAAATAAAAACATTTATCACAAAGTGTCTCTACTAAATGTTCATATTTTCATCTCATCTATAATGTTCGTGAACAAAGTTTTTTCAAAAAACGAAAAAAAAAAGTTTTTGCTTCCCCCCGCTTCCCCCCGAATGGTTACTTCCCTCTTGATCCTACCACTATATATATATATATATATATATATATATATATATATATATATATATATATATATATATATATATATATATATATTAAAAAAACTAGTTAGAAGTTAGCATATACGGCGAGAACAAATGACCATCAATACGTTAACTCTGGCAACTAACAAATATAACGGAAAATATCACGAGAAACTACACCACAACTAGATTAACGTGAGAACAACAAAACAAAAATTATAACACGAGGGGGTACAATCTATCAACGAAATTGAGAATCTGAACATTGCTTTCTAAGCTTCCGAATCCGAGGATGATAAATCTTTGTGAGACCCGTCTTCATCCACATTTTGCGAGTTATCCATCGTATCAACGAACCGAAGACACCACTTAAATCTTTTATGATATTTGTTTCGTTTCATATGTTTTTTATCTCGAATATAATTAAGGAAATGGTGTATATTTAACGCTCTCTTAAACTTTCTTGTGTCGAAAACGAGTCGATAAGCGTTTTTTCGAATAAGTCCCTACTTCTGGCCCATATTTATATTCCTTTAAATGGCCCAACATCGCTGGCGACAAATGAATATACAGGCCCATCCATTGAAGTCATATTATTATTATTTAAATTCAAAGCCTCATTATCATGGACTAGATTTTCAATTTGTAGTAATACTCCATAATAAATAAATAAAAAATACACTAACTCATATAGAAACAAAAACGTTTAAAAAACATGAATAACTAGGAAATACAAACATGGAACGGGGCGAGACTCGAACCTAGAAAACTACAAAGAAACTAACAGAGCAAACTATTTATAACCGAGTCTCACCCGTCAAACCATAAAATCACAACAACTGACCGGGCATAACAAAGATGCAACCACAAAAGCTAAACACGAAATCCAAATTACTAAGGAAACGAACGCACAAAACCTAGTCGACAACAACCTGTGGAGCTACCTTTTTTAGATTGCCGTTGACCGTCTCCCGTTTAATTCTCTTGCCCGGGCGGTTGTCAAACTTGAAAGAAATCAATTTAGAGGATCTGTCACCTAATAATGTTGTCGAAGAAGGAGATACCACGTCACGATCTTCAAGACCACTCAATCGACCTTCATTAGCCACACAAAATTCAAAAAACTACTGCCGAAATTCCCTCGAGCATCATCGAACAAACCTTGGATCGTGTCACCAAAATCAATGTCCTCACCATTATCGTGCAAGGACATCGAACCCGATTTTCCCTTCGTGATAGCCTTCATGCTCGAACGTGATTTCTTATCACTAAGAACTTCCGTTTCTCCTTAGTTTAAGAGGTACCACGCACGACAAAATCCTTCACACGAATTATCAAAGAAAGCGAAATAACTTCCACTACTACAAATGTTGAAAACAAGAGTGGTATTTCTTTGACCCAATTAGGGATAACTTCGACCATTGCGTTTCGAATAGCTGAAGCAAGTAGCTTTAGGACCTTTTTGATCGCCAATTTCAAGATTAACCAAATACAGGTGTGTATCCTTTTCCCAATCGATTCCAATCTTAGATATTAACAAACCCTAAGTTCGATTTGAATGTCTGGAGACATGGATATGGAAGAAAACGGAGAAATAAAAATGAGGAAGAGTCTTGATGAATCAATTGTGCCAAAACATGTAAAACTATGCTTTGGTTAAATGGAATAATCAGTTGAGAAACCCTAGAAGAAGAAACGTGCCTGTAATTTTGTGAGTCTCAAAAAATTTGTCTGTATTTTAATTAATCACGCGTGGTTTTTTTAGTATTAATTAAAGTAACCACATGTGTAATTAGTTTTTTTAATTGTAAATTAATAATGTTTAAATTTAATTGTAAAATAATTATCTTTATGACGTCACTTAGAGGCCCTTACAATTTTATTTTATTTTATGATTTTTGTATTGAAGGGAAAAGACTTTTTATGACATCATTCAAGTTGTCATTTATAAGAATTTAATAAAATAGATAGTAGATAGATATATATCAAATTAAATGTAAATGTTAATGCTTAAAATAACACAAGACAAAATTGTCAAAATTGTCCATGTGTTTATTCATTTTTTGCTCTTTTCATTCCTGTGTTTTAAAAATTGCAACTTTCATCCTTAATAGCGTACATGTATCCTAATATAGTCCCTGCGATAACGGATGGTTAAATTGTCCGTTAGTGTGGGCTCGTGCATATCACGTGATTATAATCCGTTTCATATTCTCATGTATAATGTATAATAAACATATACCTTATACGCCGTTATATTCATGTTCCTTTTATTACTCTACGATTAATCTAAGACATAAACGATTTCAATGAACGAGCATTATGGTTGGATTAAGAGACCGGAGTTATGCAATTACGATCACCAGTACGCTTATGGTTAGCAGGGTTACGATAAGCGTCATGGTGATCGTAATCGCATAACTCTGGTCTCTTAAGCCAACCATGATTCTTGGCCATTGAAATCGTTTGTGTCTTAGATTAATCGCAAAGTAATAAAAAGAACATAAAATTAACGGTGTATCAGGTTTAGGTTTATTATGAAGAATACATCATACATTAGAATGAAACGTCTTATAATCACGTGATATGCACGAGCTTCCACTAACATGCATTTAACCATCCGTTAACACATGGGCTAA
Organism: Rutidosis leptorrhynchoides; assembly: GCF_046630445.1. NCBI lineage: Eukaryota > Viridiplantae > Streptophyta > Magnoliopsida > Asterales > Asteraceae > Rutidosis > Rutidosis leptorrhynchoides. The sequence goes on from NC_092333.1 coordinate 30,409,501, forward strand.
ATTGAGACACATTTACGCTGTTAAGGATGAAAATTGCAATTTTTAAAATACTTGGATGAAAACAGGCTCAACCCAATTGGTGTGCAAGGTGAACATATGCTCAGGGCCCATGGGCTCAAATAAATTTGATCTTAAGAAGAAGCCCGTTAAAGTATATATTTTTCTGTTTCCTGGTTGCAGCTTTTATAGCCAGTCTAGTCATCTTTCTAATTTATTTCAACCGATGCGGGATCATGAGTTATTTTTTCCATTTTCTTGAATCATAAAACTAGTCTTCTAATTAGGGATGACAATGGAAACCCGATCCAGTGGATATCCACCGGATCCACCCGATTATTCGTGAATATGGACGATTGATGTGTAATTCCGTACTCTAAATTATTAGCTAAATACCTATCACTTATCACACAATACAGGCAACTATAACCAGTTCGTGTAGTAATTAAACAAGTATTCGACCAATTCGTTCCACAGAGAGCAGGCAATTAAAAACTTGAACTATTAATTATTTTAGGATTTAAAAGGGAGTTTTGTTGTTAAACTAAGCAAAAGCGAAAATTAATTAAACTTAATTCAATAAGAGACAAAGGTATCCACTTAGATTCAATTCCCTAGGCTAGGATTGCTCGTTCAAACCATTAATTAAACAATTATGATATTGTGACACTGTATTTATCTGTCGATTCCTACAGTTTAAGACTAGCCACCTAGGTATAACTGTCGTTAACCTAGAGTTACTAACCAATTCACAATGATATTACTCAAGATTATAGTCTAACTTAGGTTGGTTTGGTGTCCCTTACAACCTCACAATTATTGCAACTAATTTTAAGCTCAACCACTATACGATTAATTTTATTATCGGTGTCCCTCATAAAATCTCACGTATTCCTAAATTATTCACGTTCAACAATCTAGTAAAAGCTATTAATCAATTTAACTATCGTTAGTTAATCAATAACTTCCGTGATCTAACAATCAATAAGCTTTAATAACGATGGATCTTAGTTAGACATAAAATTGTGTAATTAAAATTAATTGCATTTAACCAAAAGATGCAATCCATCACCTAGGTTCATGCATCTAAGTGAATACTAAAGATTTAGCTACTCATGACAAAGTAAATAACAAATAAATAAGAAAAACAATCAAACATGAACATTGTATTAATTGAAATTGAAAGCAAATAAAGTAAATTCAAGATCAAAACTAACCAAGAATGATACTGTAGCTTAAACCCTTGTAAAATAATGAAGAAAGACAAAGAAATTCGTAACTAATGTTGCTGTAGGCTAAAATTCGGAATAAAAACTGCATAACCCTAAATTGGGATAAAAATCGTCTATTTATAGGAGCTGGAAAAGTCTGCTGACCGACCTAAAAATCGCGGCCGCAATTCAGGCAATTACGGCCATAACTTTTAAAAAACCAGAAATCACGGCCGTAATATTGGATATTACGGCCATAACTTTTAATGTTGCACAAATTGTGTCGTTCTGTCCAAATATTACGGCCATAATGTATAATGTTGCGGCCGTAAGTACATGCAGTAACAGCAGGTCTTCATTTTTCTTCGTTGAATGCTTTAACCTTCTCTTGAACAATCTTCTTTAACTGAAATCTTCACAAAAATTCATCAAATATTAACTCTAAACCTTGTCTTCACCTTTTTCTCCATTAATCATTGAACGAACCAATAAAGGCTTCAAAATCTTCAAAATACGAATAATTGGAACAAGAAAACGCCCAAAATATATGTATAAAAATGGCGTTATCAAAATGCCCCACACTTAATACTTGCTTGTCCTCAAGCAAGTCAATCTCAAACCAATAACCATATGTACAGTCTTCAACAAAATCCCGCAAGGTTCAAGCCTTCAAGCCTAAAATTCATCAATAATCTCGAAACAAGTACAATCATCCACAACCTCTCGTACTCTTCATCTTTTCACAATTAAACTTATTCCCTCACAGCACAATTTCTCACATTCCTGTCACTTATAACACAAACATACAAACCATCAAACGCACCCCCATTTTCCCCCCATTTTCATTTAATTCTTTCATTAAATGCACATTCAAAAACACATTTTAAAATTATTCTCCTAAGTGATCATTAATGCAAACAACTTTTTACAAAACATTTTAGGTCATGAATTGAGATGTAAAGACAATGGGTTAAAAACTCAAACCTCAAAAGTTTTAGCAACCTCTAATTCTTACTACAAACCTTTCATCTCAAAGCCTAAATTCTTTTCACTTAGCTTTCCTTAAAAATAACATCACTAGGCTTCCAACATCCTTCTTTTCTTTGCATCAATCAACCCTTAAGACTTAACTGTGACAAACCGGAAATTTTCGACCAAATTTAAACTTTAATCTTTATATGATTCCGACACGATAAGCAAAGTTTGTAATGTTGAGTCTCGAAAATTTTGGAACTATGTTCATACATTCAATTACCCTTTTGACTATGCTCGACGATTCATGAATGAATATATATATATATATATATATATATATATATATATATATATATATATATATATATATATATATATATATATTATAACTTGAAAACGTTAACAAAGTATTAAATGTATAATATTTTAGATTAAACGTATTTGTCTCAATATATGCTTAATATATTCATCTACGGAATTAGAAGATAATACCAACGATTGGATTAGCAGATATTTCAACAATTATAAATCCCGTAAGTATTGTGATAAGTCTTTGTTGAGAGGTCCACCTTGATTTAAGAAATCTTTCCTTTTTAACTGTATTTGATATATAAATAACCTGCAACGTGTATAGAAAAAGTATTTATATATATTGTGTATATATATATATATATATATATATATATATATATATATATATATATATATATATATATATATATTAAGGTTCGAAATTATTTTTGTAAACAATAGTAACACCCATTTATTGTTCCGTTTGATAAATAAATATTATATACAAATTTATATTTTTCTAAACGAAAATATATATTTTACAATGTGATAATGCATAGAATTGAATTAGATATAAAACGTTTCGATATTATTAAATATATTTTAATAAACAACGAGGAGTTGATTTATAGAAGCAAATGACCAAATTACTAAAATGTATAAGTTATACTTTGAGTAATATAGTTTATTGATAATTTAAGATTATATTTTGAAAAAGGTACAAATCACGAAACGTAAAGTACAAGTTTTCTAAGCATACGAAAATGCATTCGAGAAACCGGAACTGAGACATTAGTCGAGCGTAAACGTACGAGTCATCGGACCAAAAATTAAAAGTCAACTATGCACGTGAATATAATATAATATATAATTAATTAATATAAATTATATATATTATATATATATTATAAAAATATGTCGACAAACAAAACAACAAAAAATTGTGAGCTGGATTTTGGGGCCATGCAATCGCATGAGAAATAGGCATAAAACCCATGCGATCGCATGGAAGTCAGGATTTAAAATAATTCTATAAATTGGCCAGTTTGCTCGACGTACACACACACCCATATTCTATTTCTTACTCCCTCTGTTATATATTATTATTATTATTATTATTATTATTATTATTATTATTATTATTATTATTAAGATTAATATTATTATTAATATTATTATTAGTAGTATAATAATTATTAGTATTATACATAAAATACTACGACGAGGTTATGTCCAAATGATTTCAAAATGGTTTTCGAGCAAATAAGAGCTAAGGAAACTATGGGTTATAACTATGGAGGTTATGGGTAATGTTCGTGGGTATTGTTCGCAAGCCAAACCTAGTGTTTATCATCTTCGTTGCGTCTACGTACTTTCCTGCAATATTGAATCACAATATTGATACGTGAGCATTCATATCTTATCTTTTATATATTAAAAGTGTATCCATGTCTAGTGCTCGAGTATATATGTTTATGCATGCTTGTATGCTAAATTTTGTTGTTAAACAGTTTATGATGAATCACAAATTAAATACATAAATTACTGATAAAAGGTATATGATATGCATGTTTTTGGAAAGCTGGCGAAAAATCAATAACTTCATTTAGAAATCGTGTAATTTCGATGAACGAATTTAAAGATATGGTCAACTGAATTATGATTGACATTAATTGAATTGCTTTTGAATCTGCAATTGATATTTAAACAACTTGTTTATAAGATTGATAAATTGGTTTTTCAAATATTACTAATCGAGTAAATGAATTTCTATATAAGTCACGTCTCGTCTTGTTGAGCAATTGTCAAAATTGATTGTTTTATCATATTTTAAAGCCTTATAAAAACTATAGTTTAATTTTACAAGAATTGAGAAACTATGTGAAATGTTAGAATGTTTCAATTGCCATGATCATTCAACTATAGTATTGAGTCAGATTGACTTTTTGAAATGACTTTTGATAACTTTTGTATGTCGGTCTCGAGCATTAGGATTGTGATACACTATGACCTGACCTAGCTTGATAGACATTTATTGACCAACATATGTTCTCTAGGTTGAGATCTACGGTTATTTGGTATTCCGAGTTTCGGTCACATTTCGGTGAACGACTTTATGTGCTGCTAAGGTGAGTTTCATTTGCTCCCTTTTTAAATGCTTTTGCAATATATATTTTTGGGCTGAGAATACATGCACTTTATTTTAAACACAATGGATACAAGTACATACTAAATTCTACATCGAGTTTGAACCGAAAATCCCTTAGCTTTGGTAACTAGTAACTGCCAGTTATAAGAACTGGTGGGCGCGAGTAGTTATATATAGATCCACAGGGCTTGACATCCCCGTCTGTTCCAGGTATAGAAACCCTAGCCTGAACCATAAAATAGACGTATGCTATTTGAGTTTAGTACACGTTGGTTTACGTGTATTGTACATGTTGGTTGCATGTATGTTAATACAGGGGTACTTATTATATATACGTTAAAGTTTAGTTACCAGGGTGCTCAATCTTGTAGAATATTTTGATAAACGTTTCTGGATGAAACAACTGAAATCTTGTGATCCACCTTTATATACAGATTATACGAAACATTAAAACTATGAACTCACCAACCTTTGTGTTGACACTTGTTAGCATGTTTATTCTCAGGTTCCCTAGAAGTCTTCCACTGTTTGCTTATATGTTATACAAGATATGTGCATGGAGTCATACATGCTTTATTCGAGAAAACGTTGCATTCACAAATCATCACCATCTATCTTATTTTGACTGCATTGTCAATAGAAGTATTATTGTAAACTATTATATTACGGTGATTGTCTATATATAGAAATCATCAGATGTCGAAAACCTTTTATTTAAATATTCATTTATGGTGTGCCTTTTCAAAAGAATGCAATGTTTACAAAACGTATCATATAGAGGTCAAATACCTCGCAATGAAATCGATGAATGACGTGTTCGTCCAAGTGGATTTGGAGTGATTGTCACAATTGGTATCAGAGTTTGAGGTCATAGGGAACCAGAATTTGCATTAGTGTGTTTAACTGGTAATTGTTAGGATGCATTAGTGAGTCTGGACTATGACCGTATCTGTTTTTACCGAGTTTTGCTTATCATTTCTTGTTAGAAATTACATGCTTATCATTCTTAAGTCTAGACACGTTTTCTTGTAGTTATTTCATGAATAGTGCATAGACTAAATTCATATCTTAGCGTATCTGTTACTATAAACTTTTCCTGACATCTTCCGAAAATTCCTCCGTGATTTATGGAATTTTGGTATTATATATACATATGTAAATTATGTATTGAAGAGTACCAATCTAAATTCTATAATCTATTTCATATCAAAAATCATCTCTCTAATTATACAAGATGGATCCCGTATCTAGTTCAAATTCCTTAAACTCCGACAGCTATTCCGATATGAATATTCACCTGAACTCCGAAGACAGTGTAACCGGAATGGATCAACTAATCAGCCATCACCTATTCTGGATGAATTAGGGATGGGTTCGTAGCCTGCTTAGTCATTGGAGACAAGAAGAAGGTGATCCCTTCCATCCACCGCATTTCCCTCTTGGTGAAGAACCTGAAGCACTTACCGGCGAACCTGTTCGAGACACCATTTTCTCTCTCATTTCTAGAGTATCTTGTCACGATAATATACTATCTCAAATTCTGAATCTTATTCATCCACTCGTCCGAACCAACAATCATCCCGGTGTAATAGAAGAAGTCAACGAGCTTCGCGCTCGGGTAGTGGCTTTGGAGAATATGGTGCAAAGGTTACAAGCACCAGCAGCATCACCGGCATCAACAGTACCACCGACAACAACACCAACAGTACCATTACCACCACCAACAACAACCGCATCGCAAACCTCGACTTCACAATCTGTTCCACGAGCATCAACGTCATATCACCATAGATACCAAGGAATACCAACAACAACAAACGATGAAGTATTGATTCATAACTTCATCGAAGAAATATTCTGCAGAGAATATGTAGTTTCTAAAAGTTTTAGAGATTATATATTCTAGTCCTAGTCGAAAACCAGATGAGATTAATATTATGTTAACTCATTAAATCCATGATTGCACCTAAAGAAAATATATATGTAGGTATATTTTCATAAAGATTGTAATTAAGAAAATTCTTTTGTACAAACTGTTAATGGTGAGAATATTTTAACGGGTAGGTAATACCCGATAGATATATAAATTCATAATTAATATGTTACATTCTCCGATTCTGATTCAACAAATCATCAACTATACTCACTACTTTCATAACAATATATATATTCTTTTATAAAAATCAAAACAACCATCCTCATCCAAATTTGATTACATATTTTGATTTTGACAAATCAAAATCCAAGTCAAGATTTAACAAAAGACATCATTCTTAGATTCTTACATCTTTCGAAGCTATACTTTGACTTCAAAATTGTGCTAGAACATCATTTCCATTCATAGAACCCAGAAAAGTATTTGTATCATTCAAAATCCTAGAACATCATATGAATATGAACGATTACAATCTATGTTCAAATCCCTCAAAATTCCTGAAGACACTTCAAATAATGAACAATCGAGATGATGATCCAACCACATGTTAACCGCAGTCTTGTACCTGAAAAACCCTCGAAACCAAAGTCATAGTTTAACACGTATTCGTGTCATACCCTTTGGCATTTATTAGCTAAAATAACTTTTCAATCCCTTTTCAAAATAGACAGTTTTGTCACAGCTCCAGCAAGTCAACTTCGATTCTTCAGTCGAAACAGCCTTATTATAACCTTGATATATACGTTGCCCCTTTCGCCATCGTTACTGGGGAACCGTTTATGTTCCATCACATTAGCAATAAACTTACCAACAACTTCACTGATCTTTGACTTTCCAAAAATTCATTATATTTATTGAAACCCCATCATTTACTCATCTGAATCTTGTAACAAGAACTGTCTTGCTAATTACTGGGAATCAGCAATCCGTATTTTGAAATCTCGCAGCATGTATATACCAACAGTTATATTTGTATATATAACATCTATCTCCTATACTTACGTACTTTGAATGTAAAGTTTCTGAAAAACACCCTAAACTGCGAACTAATTCTTGAAATTTTGAAAGATGCTGATGAAGCAGCAAAAACTGTAAACGACCTTAACAGTCAAAAGTTTGATGATAAAGAATAGTGTGTTGGCAAAGCTCAGAAAAAGAGAAGGTTTGAAACTGGAAAACGAATTGAGCAAAGTATGAAGGAAGCTGTGGACAAATCACAAATACTAAACCTGCCTTCAAAGAATCTAAATGATTCAGTGTCTGCTAAAATCCTTAGCAAATACCTTGTTCCTTACTCTAAAACCCTTGCGGACAATATTCTTCATCATCCTCTGATCTTAAATGTTCTAAGATATCATCATATCTTTCATTATAAATATCTTCGATGTTTCTGAAGATATCTTCACAACTATTGTTATTCGAAATCATTTACTTCTTCGCGCTATCTGTGTAAAATCATAAAAGAAACTACTTTAGTTTCTAAATTCTGAAACCTTCGAGTTTAAAATATGAATGTGTTTGAAGTAGTGTTGGGAACTGAAGCATGAGTTAGTATAATATAATGACACTTGATCAACATGATTATATTACAGTAAGTCATGCTGAGTTTCTAATGGAACGTGATAAAGGTTCACAGATCATACCCTCATCATGAACCATGTTACATAACTCTTTCATTATATTTAACCTCTAAACATATCAAGAAAATGTTTTCTTGATGATTCGGTCTTTTTCTGATATTCTGGTAATTTGACAAATCAAGACCGTGCCATTACAATTTCCTTCTTAGAACATTAACTATGTTCATTCCAAAATTCATATCTACAAATTCTGGACCATTATCCGCTTGACTTAAGGTCGAGAAGAGAAAATGAAAGCATGAAGCTCCGAAATATAATGGAGAATATAAAGCTCGATAGCAACACCGAAATTACAAACCATGTATATCAATGCGTATAGCAATATAAAGACACGGGATAATGAAAAACACTATAACACCAAGGTAATAGTAGAAGAAAATAAATTCCTCCGGTGGCAGATGAAACAGAAGAATGAAGGATACGATAGCTAAGAAAATATCAAGAATTAGAACTAGATTTAGCATTTTCACAACCTTTTGGAAATAAGAATTAAGGAAGAGATTATAGGAATGGTGAAAATAATGGAACGGAAGAGGACAATTTATAACGAAATATCAGACATAGCAATCGAGGCAGATTACGCATTTAATCAAAGAAAATCTTAATCTCCTTAATTTCCGGAGAATCAAATCTTATATAGATTATGAAAGTTTCTTTGAATTTCGGAAATCAACCGTGGCTACGTCAAGAGTTAAGACGAACCTTAATTTCATCATTTCACTCTTTTACGATAACTTCTTTCATACGCCTCGAGTAATCGAATTGTTTATCCATATTACCTAATGGTAATAAAATTCTACTTATCAACTCGTATTCGGCATGAAAAATGTTCTAACTGTCAACCATGAAAACCCCACTCAAATTTCGGGACAAAATTTCTTTAACGGGTAGGTACTGTGACAAACCAGAAATTTTCGACCAAATTTAAACTTTAATCTTTATATGATTCCGACACGATAAGCAAAGTTTGTGTAGTGACCCGAACTTTTCCATGTTTATATATATTAATTGAGATTGATATTTACATGACTAAATGTTTCCAACGTGTTAAGCAATCAAACTTGTTAAGACCTGATTAAATGAAATAAGTTTCATATAGACAATTGATCACCCAAGTTGACCGGCGATTCACGAACGTTACAAAATTGTAAAAACTACATATTGTGGTATATATAGACATATATATATGGTTTACATGAGATTATGATGAGTAAGTATCTCACTAAGTATATTAACAATGTGTGATATACATAAGAAATGAGATTACTAAGTTAAGAAACTCGAAATGATATATATAACGATTATCGTTATGATAACGTCTACTAAATATATATGTATCATATTAAGATATTAATACACTATATTTAACATGATAAAATGATATTTAAATATATCATTAAGTGTGCTAACAATGAACTACATATGTAAAAACAAGACTACTAACTCAAGAATTACGAAACGAGACTTATATGTAACGATTATCGTTGTAACGATATTTTAATGTATATATCATATTAAGAGATATTCATACATCATAATATCATGATAATATAATAATTTAACATCTCATTTGATATAATAAACATTGGGTTAACAACATTAATTGAGATCGTTAACTTATAGGTTTCAAAACAACACTTACATGTAACGACTAACGAAGACTTAACGACTCCATTAGAATGTATATACATGTTGTGTTTTGATATGTATTCTTACACTTTTGAAAGACTTCAAGACACATATCAAAGTACTTCTACTTAACAAAAATGCTTACAATTACATCCTCGTTCAGTTTCATCAACAATTCTACTCGTATGCACCTGTATTCGTACTCGTACAATACACAGCTTTTAGATGTATGTACTATTGGTATATACACTCCAATGATCAGCTCTTAGCAGCTCATGTGAGTCACCTAACACATGTGGAAACCATCATTTGGCAACTAGCATGAAATATCTCATAAAATTACAAAAATATTAGTAATCATTCATGGATTATTTACATGAAAACAAAATTACATATCCTTTATATCTAATCCATATACCAACGACCAAAAACACCTACAAACACTTTCATTCTTCAATTTTCTTCATCTAATTGATCTCTCTCAAGTTCCTTCTTCAAGTTCTAAGTGTTCTTCATAAATTCCATAAGTATAGTTTTATAAAAATCAAGAATACTTTTAAGTTTGCAAGTCTACTTCCAAGCTTTCTAATTCATTCCAAGTAATCATCTAAGATCAAGGAACCTTTGTTATTTACAGTAGGTTATCTTTCTAATTCAAACTTTGATTCAATTTCTACAACTATAACAATCTTATTTCGAGTAAAAATCTTACTTGAACTGTTTTCGTGTCATGATTCTGTTTCAAGAACTTTCAAGCCATCCAAGGATTCTTTGAAGCTAGATCCATTTTTTTCATTTCCAGTAGTTTTATCCAGAAAACTTGAGGTAGTAATGATGTTCATAACATCATTCGATTCATACATATAAAGCTATCTTATTCGAAGGTTTAAACTTGTAATCACTAGAACATAGTTTAGTTAATTCTAAACTTGTTCGCAAACAAAAGTTAATCCTTATAACTTGACTTTTAAAATCAACTAAACACATGTTCTATATCTATATGATATGCTAACTTAATGATTTAAAACCTGGAAACACGATGAACACCATAAAATCGGATATACGCCGTCGTAGTGAAACCGGGGGCTGTTTTGGTTTGGATAATTAAAAACTATGATAAACTTTGATTTAAAAGTTGTTCTTCTGGGAAAATGTTTTTTCATATGAACATGAAACTATATCCAAAAATCTTGGTTAAACTCAAAGTGAAAGTATGTTTTTCAAAATGGTCATCAAGATGTCGTTCTTTCGACGGAAATGACTACCTCTTTAGTAATTGACATGTAACTTAAATTTCCAACTATAAACCTATACTTTTTCTGTTTGGATTCTTAAATTAGAGTTCAATATGAAACCATAGCAATTTGATTCACTCAAAACGGATTTAAATTGAAGAAGTTATGGGTAAAACAAGATTGGATATTTTTGATCTTTTTAGCTACGGGAAATGTTTAACAAATCTATACAAATCATATCCTAGCTAACTTATATTGTATTGTACATGTATTCTAATATATTATGTAATCTTGGGATATCATAGACACGTATGCAAATGTTTTGACATATCATATCGACCCATGTATATATATTATTTGGAACAACCATAGACACTCTATATGCAGTAATGTTAGAGTTAGCTATACAAGGTTGAGGTTGATTCCAAAAATATATATACTTTGAGTTGTGATCTAGCCTGAGACGTGTATACACTGGGTCGTGGATTGATTCAAGATAATATATATCGATTTATTTCTGTACATCTAACTGTGGACAACTAGTTGTAGGTTATTAACGAGGACAGCTGACTTAATACACTCAAATCTTTAAAACATAATAAAAATGGTTGTAATTATATTTTGATCATACTTTGATATATATGTACATATTTGTATAGGTTCATGAATCGATCCGTGGCCAAGTCTTATTTCCGAGGAAGGAAATATCTGTGAAAGTGAGTTATAGTCCCACTTTTAAAATCTAATATTTTTGGAATGAGAATACATGCAGGTTTTATAAATGATTTACCAAATAGACACAAGTACGTGAAACTACATTCTATGGTTGAATTATCGAAATCGAATATGCCCCTTTTTATTAAGTCTGGTAATCTAAGAATTAGGGAACAGACACCCTAATTGACGCGAATCCTAAAGATAGATCTATTGGGCCTAACCAACCCTATTCAAAGTACCGGATGCTTTAGTACTTCGAAATTTATATCATATCCGAAGGGTGTCCCGGAATGATGGGGATATTCTTATATATGCATCTTGTTAATGTCGGTTACCAGGTGTTCACCATATGAATGATTTTTATCTCTATGTATGGGATGTGTATTGAAATATTAAATCTTGTGGTCTATTGTTACGATTTGATATATATAGGTTAAACCTATAACTCACCAACATTTTTGTCGACGTTTAAAGCATGTTTATTCTCAGGTGAATACTAGGAGCTTCCGCTGTTGCATACTAAAATAAGTACAAGATTTGGAGTCCATGTTTGTATGATATTGTGTAAAAACTGCATTCAAGAAACATATGTCGATGTAATATATTTCTATTGTAAAACATTATGTAATGGTCGTGTGTAATCAGTATATTTTAGATTATCATTATTTGATCATCTACGTAATGTTTTTAAAACCTTTATTGATAAAATAAAGGTTATGGTTGTTTTAAAAATGAATGCAATCTTTGAAAAACGTCTCATATAGAGGTCAAAATCTCGCAACCAAATCAAGTAATATGGAACGTTTATAATCAATATGAACGGGACATTTCAGTTGGTATCCGAGCGTTGGTCTTAGAGAACCAGAAAATTTGCATTAGTGTGTCTTATCGAGTTTGTTAGGATGCATTAGTGAGTCTGGACTTCGACCGTGTTTTCTTTAAAAATGATTGCTTAACATTTTTGTTGGAAAATATATATTATTAACATGTAAATATTATGTGATATATTAATCTCTTAACATGTTTAATATTGTGTGATAGATGTCTACCTCTATCACAAATCCCATTGACTCACTTAATAATAACGAAGAGTCGAATATATATTGGCAAGATTTACAAGTTCCCGAAGAACCGGAAGAAGAGGAAACGGAACCGGAAGAAGAGGAACCGGAAGAAGAAGAACCATAAGAAGAGGAACCGGAAGAAGAAGAGGTTCCGGAGGGGGGGAATAGTAGGAACCACAGAAAACCGGTCAAATAAAAGAAAATCTTCAACCAATGGACCAAAGTTAATAATGGTCAATGGTGTTTCTGCTAAGGAAGCAAAATATTGGAAAAATTACCAATTTTTCGATGAATCGGATCCTGATGAGGATTCCGATGATGTTATAGAAATTACCCCGACCCAATTTAATGAGGCAAAAGAAAATAATAAGGGAAAAGGCATCAAAATAGAGAAATCTGATTCCGACCCCGATGAACTTTATATGTACCGTCAACACCCGTATTTCAATATCGTGACAATAACCCGGGAACCTCTAAACCACCAGGTTTTTCTAAACCAATGTGGAAAACAATGACTCGTATTAGAGGAACATCATATATCCCTAGAAGATTAGGAAAAAGAACCAAGTCCAAAGAAGAAGAAACCAGTGATTCAGATTAGAGGGATGTGAGCATGCTGTGTAATAAATGTATTGTAGTGTGCTTGTACTTTTATGTTCTATGTAAAAATTGCTTGTATTGTTTGTTTTTACGAATCTAATCCTTGTCTATTTTACAGTATAAAAACAAAATGGACGTTAAAGGTAGACAACCGAATATTTTAGAAGACCTACCAGAGGATATGATTGAGGAAATCTTGTCTAGAGTCGGTCAGAATTCATCAGCACATTTAGTTATGGCGAAATTAACTTGTCAAACATTTGAAAGACTTTCCAGAAATGCCTTAGTTTATAAAAGGCTTTCCTTTGATAGGTGGGGTATATCACATTGGGGAGACTTTAAGTTACGCCGTGTTTTCTTTAAAGCGTTAAATGCGGGGAACCCAAATGCAATTTTACGCTACGGGTTAAGAACCTATTTTGACTCAACATATCCCAACATAGGATTTCGTGAATTAGAAAGAGCTTCTAACATGAAACATAAAGAAGCATGTTATGCTTACGGGTTAGTGATGTTCGCTTCTTATCAAAGTGAGAAAAAGAACATCAGATTGCAGCTTTTAAATAAAACTTTCCCACAAGTGACGGATTCAGTAGTTGGGGTGAGAAACAAGGTTTTTAGATTATTGCGGGGCTGTTGGACATTACGAAACCCTAGTCCTTTTGACGACATTACAACATGCTGCCTAGCCAATGGTCATAACGGTTATTTTCCACAAGACCAAGGATGGGAAGTCGTCTTAGTAAAACCAGAATGCATGATTTGTTTTTGGACTTATGAATTACGTGTCTTTATTTCCTTTGCTGAACAACTTGCGTATTAACTAGATTTATCTTCAAAACTGTTCTGTATCATAGTGTACTATATTTCATGTTATATGTAATATAGCAAAGTTGTAAGTTTGAAGAATATTTGTATGTGATATATTATTATAATCAGTTTTTCATATGGAATTGTAGTAGTTGAATTGTATATTAGCTACTAAGTATGAACTTAACGGGTAGGTAGTACCTGAATTTAAACTTATAAAACGCTAATATGAAGAAAAAGCTTTTATAAATGAGTTCATATTATGCTACGAGATACTATTGACTACTCTTAATATTCTGTATGATTAACTTGTTTCATTTGACTATTTTGAAGGAAATGACACCGACTACTCGACACACCTTGAATATGAGCGAAGAGGAATTTCGTGCCTTTCTTGCTTCAAACATAGCCGCAGTACAGGCCGCGCTACATACCAACAATAACTCTGAATCTAGCAATACAGCTAACGGTGCAAGAAATCGTGTAGGATGCTCCTACAAGGAATTCACTGCCTGCAAACCTTCAGAATTTGATGGGACCGAAGGACCAATCGGATTGAAACGGTGGACCGAGAAAGTTGAATCGGTGTTTGCCATAAGTAAGTGTGCTGAAGGAGACAAAGTGAAGTACGCTACGCATACCTTCACAGGTATTGCGTTAACATGGTGGAATACCTATCTAGAGCAAGTGGGACAAGATGCTGCTTACGCGCTACCGTGGTCAGCATTCAAGCACTTGATGAACGAGAAGTACCGTCCCAGAACCGAGGTCAATAAGCTCAAGTCAGAACTTAGAGGGTTACGAACACAGGGATTCGATATTACTTCGTACGAAAGACGATTCACAGAATTGTGCCTATTGTGTCCAAGAGCGTTCGAATATGAGGAAGAGAAGATCGACGCGTTTGTGAAAGGGTTACCGGAGAGAATCCAAGAAGATATAAGTTCACACGAGCCTGCCTCCATACAAAAGGCATGTAGAATGGCTCACAAACTAATGAACCAGATTGAGGGAAGAATTAAAGAACAGGCGGCCGAAGAGGCCAACGTGAAGCTAGTCAAAAGAAAGTGGGAGGAAAACGGTGATAAGAGTCACCAAAACAACAACAACTATCCCAACAATCGCAACTACAACAAACGGCACAACAACAACAACAACAACAACAACAACTACAACAATCATCCCAACAACAATAACAACCGCAACAACAACAACAATCAGAAGCAGCTATGCCAAATGTGTGAAAAGTATCACTCGGGGTTCTACACCAAATTTTGCAATAAGTGTAAAAGAAATGGTCATAGCGCGGTGAAGTGTGAGGTCTACGGACCAGGGGTTAACAGAACGAAAGGAATAAATGGTGTCGGAACGAGTAATGGCGGAGCAAGTAGTGTCGGAGCAAGTTATGCCAATGTAGTTTGTTATAAATGTAGAAAACCGGGCCACATTATTAGAAATTGCCCGAACCAAGAGAACACGAATGGACAAGGCCGCGGAAGAGTTTTCAATATTAATGTGGCAGAGGCACAGGAAGATCCGGAGCTTGTTACGGGTACGTTTCTTATTGACAATAAATCTGCTTACATTTTATTTGATTCGGGTGTGGATAGAAGCTATATGACTAGAGATTTTTGTGCTAAATTAAGTTGTCCATTGACGCCGTTGGATAGTAAATTTTTACTCGAATTAGCAAACGGTAAATTAATTTCAGCAGATTATATATGCCGGAATCGAGAAATTAAACTGGGTAGCGAAATATTTAAGATTGATTTGATACCAGTAGAGTTAGGGAGTTTTGATGTAATAGTTGGCATGAACTGGCTGAAGGAGATGAAATCAGAGATCGTATGTTACAAAAATGTAATTCGCATTGTACGAGAAGAAGGAGAACCCTTAATGGTGTACGGAGAAAAGGGCAACACGAAGCTACATCTTATTAGTAATTTGAAGGCACAAAAACTAATAAGAAAAGGTTGCTATACTATTCTAGCACACGTCGAGAAAGTACAAACTGAAGAAAAGAGCATCAATGATATTCCCGTCGCAAAAGAATTTCCCGATGTATTTCCGAAAGAATTACCGGGACTACCTCCACATCGAACCGTTGAATTTCAAATAGATCTTGTACCAGGAGCTGCACCAATAGCTCGTGCTCCTTACTGACTCGCACCCAGCGAGATGAAAGAACTACAAAGCCAACTGCAAGAACTATTAGAACGTGGTTTCATTCGACCAAGCACATCACCATGGGGAGCTCCTGTTTTGTTTGTCAAGAAGAAGGATGGTATATTTAGGTTGTGTATTGACTACAGAGAGTTGAATAAACTTACCATCAAAAACCGTTATCCACTGCCAAGAATTGACGACTTATTTGATCAACTACAAGGCTCGTCGGTTTATTCGAAAATCGATTTACGTTCTGAATATCATCAAATGCGAGTAAAGGAGGATGATATTCCAAAAACTGCTTTTAGGACGCGTTATGGTCATTAAGAGTTTATGGTTATGCCGTTTGGATTGACTAACGCACCAGCTGTGTTCATAGACCTTATGAACTGAGTGTGTGGGCCATATCTTGACAAGTTTGTCATTGTTTTGATCGATGACATACTTATTTACTCAAAGAATGATCAAGAGCACGAAGAACATTTGAGAAAAGTGCTAGAAGTATTGAGGAAAGAAAAACTGTACGCTAAGTTTTCAAAGTATGCATTTTGGTTGAAAGAAATTCAATTCCTCGGTCACATAGTGAACAAATAAGGTATCCAGGTGGACCCGGCAAAGATCGAAACTGTTAAAAAGTGGAAAACCCCAAAAACTCCGAAGCATATACGTCAATTTTTAGGATTGGCTGGTTACTACAGAAGATTCATCCAAGATTTCTCCAAAATAGCAAAACCCTTGACTGCATTAACGCATAAAGGGAAGAAATTTGAATGGAAGGATGAACAGGAGAAGGCGTTTCAGTTATTGAAGAAAAAGCTAACTACGGCACCTATATTGTCATTGCCTGAAGGGAATGATGATTTTGTGATTTATTGTGACGCATCAAAGCAAGGTCTCGGTTGTGTATTAATGCAACGAACGAAGGTGATTGCTTATGCGTCTAGACAATTGAAGATTCACGAGCAAAATTATACAACTCACGATTTGGAATTGGGTGCTGTTGTTTTTGCATTAAAGACTTGGAGGCATTATTTATATGGGGTCAAAAGTATTATATATACCGACCACAAAAGTCTCCAACATATATTTAATCAGAAGCAACTGAATATGAGACAACGCAGGTGGATTGAACTGTTGAATGATTATGATTTTGAGATTCGATACCACCCAGGGAAGGCGAATGTGGTAGCTGACGCTTTGAGTAGAAAGGACAGAGAACCTATACGGGTAAAAGCTATGAATATAATTATTCGTACTAACCTTACTACTCAAATAAAGGAGGCGCAACAGGGGGTTGTAAAAGAAGGAAAGTTGAAGAATGAGATACCCAAAGGATCAGAGAAACATATTAATATTCGGGAAGACGGAACCCGATATAGGGCTGATAGAATTTGGGTACCAAGGTTTGGAGATGTGAGAGAAATGGTACTTAAGGAAGCACATAAAACCAGATATTCAATACATCCCGGAGCGGGGAAGATGTATAAAGATCTCAAGAAACACTTTTGGTGGCCGGGTATGAAAGCCGATATTGCTAAATATGTAGAAGAATGTTTGACGTGTTCTAAGGTCAAAGCTGAACATCAGAAACCATCAGGTCTACTACAACAACCTGAAATCCCGAAATGGAAATGGGAAAACATTACCATGGATTTCATTACTAAATTGCCAAGGACTGCAAGTGGTTATGATACTATTTGGGTAATAGTTGATCGTCTCACCAAGTCAGCACACTTCCTGCCAATGAGAGAAGATGACAAAATGGAGAAGTTGGCGCGATTGTATTTGAAGGAGGTTGTCTCCAGACATGGAATACCCGTCTCTATTATCTCTGATAGGGATGGTAGATTTGTTTCAAAGTTCTGGCAGACGTTGCAACAAGCATTGGGGACTCGTCTAGACATGAGTACTGCCTATCATCCACAAACTGATGGGCAGAGCGAAAGGACGATACAAACGCTTGAAGACATGCTACGAGCATGTGTTATTGATTTCAAAAACAGTTGGGATCGACACCTACCGTTAGCAAAATTTTCCTACAACAATAGTTATCATTCTAGTATTGAGATGGCGCCGTTTGAGGCACTTTATAGTAGAAAGTGCAGGTCTCCAATTTGTTGGAATGAAGTGGGGGATAGATAGATTACGGGTCCGGAGATAATACAAGAAACTACCGAGAAAATCATCCAAATTCAACAATGATTGAAAACTGCCCAGAGTCGACAAAAGAGCTACGCGAACAGTAAAAGAAAAGATATAGAGTTTGAAATTGGAGAAATGGTCATGCTTAAGGTTTCACCTTGGAAAGGCGTTGTTAGATTTGGTAAACGGGGGAAACTAAATCTAAGGTACATTGGACCATTCAAGATTATAGATCGTGTCGAACCAGTAGCATACCAACTGGAGCTACCTCAACAACTCGCGGCTGTACATAACACTTTCCACGTCTCGAATTTGAAGAAATGTTTTGCTAAAGAAGATCTCACTATCCCGTTGGACGAAATCCAAATCAATGAAAAACTTCAATTCATTGAAGAACCCATCGAAATAATGGATCGTGAGGTTAAGAGACTTAAGCAAAACAAGATACCGATTGTTAAGGTTTGATGGAATGCTCATAGAGGACCCGAGTTCACCTGGGAGCGTAATATTTACATGACTAAATGTTTCCAATGTGTTAAGCAATCAAACTTGTTAAGACTTAATTAAATGAAATAAGTTTCATATAGACAATTGATCACCCAAGTTGACCGGCGATTCACGAACGTTACAAAATTGTAAAAACTACATATTGTGGTATATATAGACATATATATATGGTTGACATGAGATTATGATGAGTAATTATCTCACTAAGTATATTAACAATGTGTGATATACATAAGAAATGAGATTACTAAGTTAAGAAACTCGAAATGATATATATAACGATTATCGTTATGATAACGTCTACTAAATATATATGTATCATATTAAGATATTGATACACCATATTTAACATGATAAAATGATATTTAAATATATCATTAAGTGTGTTAACAATGAACTACATATGTAAAAACAAGACTACTAACTCAAGAATTACGAAACGAGACTTATATGTAACGATTATCGTTGTAACGATATTTTAATGTATATATCATATTAAGAGATATTCATACATCATAATATCATGATAATATAATAATTTAACATCTCATTTGATATAATAAACATTGGGTTAACAACATTAATTGAGATCGTTAACTTAAAGGTTTCAAAACAACACTTACATGTAACGACTAACGAAGACTTAACGACTCCATTAGAATGTATATACATGTTGTGTTTTGATATGTATTCTTACACTTTTGAAATACTTCAAGACACGTATTAAAGTACTTCTACTTAACAAAAATGCTTACAATTACATCCTCGTTCAGTTTCATCAACAATTCTACTCGTATGCACTCGTATTCGTACTCGTACAATACACAGCTTTTAGATGTATGTAATATTGGTATATACACTCCAATGATCAGATCTTAGTAGCCCATGTGAGTCACCTAACACATGTAGGAACCATCATTTGGCAACTAGCATGAAATATCTCATAAAATTACAAAGATATTAGTAATCATTCATGACTTATTTACATGAAAACAAAATTACATATCCTTTATATCTAATCCATATACCAACGACCAAAAACACCTATAAACACTTTCATTCTTCATTTTTCTTCATCTAATTGATCTCTCTCAAGTTCCATCTTCAAGTTCTAAGTGTTCTTCATAAATTCCATAAGTATAGTTTCATAAAAATCAAGAATACTTCCAAGTTTGCAAGTCTACTTCCAAGCTTTCTAATCCATTTCAAGTAATCATATAAGATCAAGGAACCTTTGTTATTTATAGTAGGTTATATTTCTAATTCAAGGTAATATTTATATTTAAACTTTGATTCAATTTCTACAACTATAACAATCTTATTTCGAGTGAAAATCTTACTTGAACTGTTTTCGTATCATGATTCTGTTTCAAGAACTTTCAAGCCATCCAAGGATCCTTTGAAGCTAGATCCATTTTTATCATTTCCAATAGTTTTATCCATGTTTATTAACCAAGTCTTTGACTCGTGCTCTTTACATTCCACTTTTTCCCCTAGATACTACTTAGACGATTTAAGTGACCAACGGAAAAATATTGTGTACCTATAAATTCTATCGGAGGATATGCATTAAGAAATTGGACTCGACACCTATAGAACTAAGGAACTCAAAACCTATTCATTAAGGAGATATTGTTGCCCTACATTTATGTATAGATTATTGTGAACTAAGAAATTTTCGGTTGAAAACCGATACCCTCCCCTTCGCATCCATGACCTCATGATTATTTGCATGAATCACGCATGTTCCAAATCAACCTCCGTTTCGGTTATCAATTGGGGGTTAAGGGAGACGATGTCTCCTAAGCCATCTTCCGAACTCGCAACGTTAGTTGTAAGTCTCTCTTAGTACCGTCGATTTATTTAGGACTCCGTCCGTATTCATGAACCTCCTAAACCGCGTATGCAAATTCATATAGACTAATCTGTTATCGTATTTATAGATGACATCTTAACTTATTCAAGTAAAGAAGGAAAACGAACAACATCACCATCTTAAGCTCGAACTTTTGAGAAAAGAGCAACTCTATACCAAATTCTCCGAGTGAGAATTTCTGTTGAACGAAGTCCAATTTTCTAGACCATGATGTTAATGGTCAAGGCATTACAATCAATCTCGAAATCAAGCCACATGTAATCAGGGAACTCTCCCAACTCAGACTTGTATTCGTAAAAAAAAAAAAAAAAAAAAAAAAAAATTCTTAGATCTCACCGGTTCTTACCGAAGATTCATTTCTGACTTTTCTCGTGTTACACGACTTTTAAACTCGTTAACTCACTAAGGAAAACTTTAAACCTCTCCGTGTTCGCACCTTGAGCCTGATTCTTCACACCAACATTTCTAGTTAAAAATCGTATAGCAACAGATGGAACTCAAACATGGAAACATTTCTACTTGAACGCCGAAAGGCATACTCTCTCGACTCAAAAATCAACATAACTAAAATTCGTTATTTTGCACGAAGAATTCGAATACTAAACTATAGATCCGATCAATATTCTCGTCATCACGTACCACACTACATACCTCTGTTATTTCACCGTCACCGTCTGATATTACTGGAATTTAAGATAACACACAATCCAGCGATACTTCACTCTTCTTTGACTTAACGCCCTTGTGTTTCTGATAATCGGCCGACTATTATTCAACCCCAAACTATACAACTACGTGTACTATCTCGTTTCTCTTTCAGACTTCAACTTTTGACAACTAGAGGCACGTTATGGCAACCTCGAGATGCAAACTCATCCTATTCTAAGTCCTCATTTCACTCCTATCCTCATCGCTCGCATTCCCGTTAAGGAAACTCCTTGTAACATTTCTCCATGGATAGAGAAACTCCTCATATTACATTAGTATTCGCCACGAGGGTGAATAGTCCTAACGAACATTTTTCGAACCCTAACTGACTTGTTCAAACATATCTTAAGAAATTCTATTCCAACACGGTGTATCTTCGTCATTTATCCTGTATCGAAATACTCGTTTCACTTCTAGTTTTACAAGAAACCCTGGAGACCCGCTTAGCCATGAGTACCACGTACCACCCACAAACCGATGAACCGAGCAAACGAACGATTTACGTCTTGGAAAGACATGTCACAAACTCGTATTGTCACCTTTAGTAGATCACTCGTACAACAGTAGTTACCACTCGTGTGTTCACACGCACTTTCCGAAACCCTATATGACCGCTAATGTCATACCCCTGTTCATTTAACCAAAGCATGTGGCAAGCAAATCACCGAATCTGAACTCCATCAAGAAACAACAATTGAGATCGTTCAAGTCCGAGAAGGGCTCGAGACAACCCATTGTCGCCAGAAGAGTTATACCAAACTTAGAGGAGAACCTCACCAAACCCAGTGTGTAACCGCGTAATATTGGGAAACCGCACCTTGGAAGGGTGTAATCCATTTTGGGAAATCGAGAAAGACTATATCCGCAATATTGAACCTTCTGAAACCTTGGGGCGTATTGGAACCGCTTCCTACCGTTTAGAACTCCTGACTCAATTAAGTTTCCGTTTACCCTACATTTCGTGTAACAAACTTAGAAACGTGTCCTGCGGAACAGGAGCGTGCAATCCTTCTAGATGCACCAACTATTGATGACAAACTCCTCCTCATAGGAAAAACCGGCTGAACTTGTGGATCGTGAAACCAAGCCCTAATACAACGTAACACCCCGACTATCCGGATTCGTGGAATGTCCAGGAAAGTACCTTCAATCATTCGTAGAGTTACTACACTAGGTCTCGAGTAAGTGATATCGACTACTACTTCCAACTAAATTTCGGGACGAAATTTCTTTTGAGGTGTGGATAATGTAACATCCCGCATTTTTCCGTTAAATTATTTTAACGCCCGTCTTTTTCTTTTTAAATAATACCCTTCGTATCTAGATTCGTATCCTTTGTTATGTAACATTTTAAATATTCTCGTTGTTGGAAGATAACGTCTCCCGTACTCTCGTGGAATTTAAAATAATTCGTTTGGTTAATTCACGCACCCGCACCCGAACTAGAGGGACCATTTTTGCCAAGTGATCAAAGGTGTGACTAGGTCAACTAGTCAACACCCTTTCTCATCCATTCATTCATTTCCATTTTCATTTCCATTTTCCTTTAACACTTTCAACTTTTCTTTCAATCTTCATCATCAAGATTCATCATCCATTCATGATCTAGCAAGCTTCAATCAAAACAAAATACATATTTGGAATCCTCTCTTCATCCTCTTCAATTTGATACCAACTTCATCTCTTTTGGGTAACTTTCTAAAATCACTAATTTTATGTGTTCTTGAGATTTTTGAGTTATAAAGTTGTTAATTAGTGTCTATGGCTCATTGTGATGTCGTGTATGTAATTTGTATGCTCGATTCGTTGTTTTTGGTGTAACTAGTTCAATATGAAAATTACTTGCTAAATCCTTGATTTTGGATGATCAAATGTTGTTAGATTGTTAAAGTGCATGTTTTAAAAGTGTTACTAGTATCATTAGTTTCGTTTTGATGTATAGGTTGATTAAGGAAACTCCAAAAACATGATTATTGATTTTGTGATGCTTGATTAGGGTTTGCTAGTTCTTGAGATGAATTTTTGGATGCTTGAATGCCATGGAATGTTAATTGTTAGTGTTTTGTTGCAACGTGTGCTTGATTACCTTCGAAACGGCATAACATACATGTAAGTTGGTTGCCCGAATCATAAAATGCGTTTTTGGAACTTGAACTTTGATTATGAGTATTTAATTGCGGTTTTTGGTTGTTTAAAGTGAAAGTTTGATTGATGATATGTGTTTAGTTGTATTCCTCGTCAAAATACCTTTCCAACGATGTATAATAGGCGTTATAAGCGTTTGCGGGTCAAGTGTTGTGTTAGAATAGGTTTTGGCTCGTGTACACTTTTGAAAAACAGAAAATGCCTGCACAGAGGGTGGCGCGGCGCGCCCCTTCCCCGCGCGGCGCGCAATCTGGCCTGGCCAGATTCTGCCCACTTTGTCCCTTTTCACGTAAAATGTTTGACTAGCTATCGACCTCCGGTTCACATGAAACTTGTTCTAATATACTTGTATATGAATAATTAGCATAGAAAAATAGTTCGGGACCCGACCCGAACGCGTTGACTTTTTCGTTGACTTTGACCAAGTTTGACTTTTAGTCAAACTTAACCAAACTTTTATACAATCATTCTAACATGCTTTTATACTTGTTTCTTGTATAAAACTTGACAACGTGATTCACATGCTATACTTAATCGAGTCGTAACGAGCCATAGGACTAATTGAACACATTTCACCCGACCTTGTGTCGTAACCGGTTAATTGATATAACTTACTTGTTTAGGTCAAGGCTAAGCAACTTTCATGCACACGTTTACTTGTTGAAGTACCTTTATACTCGTGCACTCGAGGTGAGATCATAGTCCCACCTTTTCAACAACTTTTATACTTTTAAATCGTGGGCTGAGAAAACATATACTTTGTTACATCTTGTACTACTTACTTTTATGTTTTGAACACAAGTGTGAAAACAAACATTCCACGTGCGAGTTAGAACAAAAATGCCTCAATTCGATTATCATTAGTTACACTTGCAGGGTGTAAGCGAGAACTTATATTGTGTGGCCATACGGGTTTAACAAACCCTCATTCGGACGGTTCGCTACCGTTATGCGGATGAAATATATTTTTGTGTTTTAGTGTGGGTTCTAGCACTGTGTGATGGGGTAACGTTGGTTAAGTTTTGATAATTGAGTGCTCGCGTATAACAACACTTTTGGAATGCAAATGATTTGGATAATCTACGTTATGGAAATACAAAATCTTGTGGTTCAAAAACAACGTTTAATACTTACTAAACCTATGATTTCACCAACGTTTTCGTTGACAGATTTCTATGTTTTTCTCAGGTCTTGCACGATATGTGATACATGCTTCCGCTCACTATTTGATACTTGCATCCAATGTCGAGTATACATGCATTTCATGGAGCGTCTTTTGACTTTACTTTAAACCGTGTCGCCTAGATTTCAATCGTACTTATAACGTTGTAACTTAACTTTTGGTTGAACAATTCTTGTAAACTTTGAAACAATCTTTATTTTGAAATGAAGGCGACATATTTTGGTCAAACGTTATCTTAAAGACTTATAATCAGGTAATGGGACCCACGTAGCCGACGCCGTCACTTGACGATTTGTCGGGGTCGCTACAACCTCCACATCGAACCGTTGAATTTCAAATAGATCTTGTACCAGGAGCTGCACCAATAGCTCGTGCTCCTTACTGACTCGCACCCAGCGAGATGAAAGAACTACAAAGCCAACTGCAAGAACTATTAGAACGTGGTTTCATTCGACCAAGCACATCACCATGGGGAGCTCCTGTTTTGTTTGTCAAGAAGAAGGATGGTATATTTAGGTTGTGTATTGACTACAGAGAGTTGAATAAACTTACCATCAAAAACCGTTATCCACTGCCAAGAATTGACGACTTATTTGATCAACTACAAGGCTCGTCGGTTTATTCGAAAATCGATTTACGTTCTGAATATCATCAAATGCGAGTAAAGGAGGATGATATTCCAAAAACTGCTTTTAGGACGCGTTATGGTCATTAAGAGTTTATGGTTATGCCGTTTGGATTGACTAACGCACCAGCTGTGTTCATAGACCTTATGAACTGAGTGTGTGGGCCATATCTTGACAAGTTTGTCATTGTTTTGATCGATGACATACTTATTTACTCAAAGAATGATCAAGAGCACGAAGAACATTTGAGAAAAGTGCTAGAAGTATTGAGGAAAGAAAAACTGTACGCTAAGTTTTCAAAGTATGCATTTTGGTTGAAAGAAATTCAATTCCTCGGTCACATAGTGAACAAATAAGGTATCCAGGTGGACCCGGCAAAGATCGAAACTGTTAAAAAGTGGAAAACCCCAAAAACTCCGAAGCATATACGTCAATTTTTAGGATTGGCTGGTTACTACAGAAGATTCATCCAAGATTTCTCCAAAATAGCAAAACCCTTGACTGCATTAACGCATAAAGGGAAGAAATTTGAATGGAAGGATGAACAGGAGAAGGCGTTTCAGTTATTGAAGAAAAAGCTAACTACGGCACCTATATTGTCATTGCCTGAAGGGAATGATGATTTTGTGATTTATTGTGACGCATCAAAGCAAGGTCTCGGTTGTGTATTAATGCAACGAACGAAGGTGATTGCTTATGCGTCTAGACAATTGAAAATTCACGAGCAAAATTATACAACTCACGATTTGGAATTGGGTGCTGTTGTTTTTGCATTAAAGACTTGGAGGCATTATTTATATGGGGTTAAAAGTATTATATATACCGACCACAAAAGTCTCCAACATATATTTAATCAGAAGCAACTGAATATGAGACAACGCAGGTGGATTGAACTGTTGAATGATTATGATTTTGAGATTCGATACCACCCAGGGAAGGTGAATGTGGTAGCTGACGCTTTGAGTAGAAAGGACAGAGAACCTATACGGGTAAAAGCTATGAATATAATTATTCGTACTAACCTTACTACTCAAATAAAGGAGGCGCAACAGGGGGTTGTAAAAGAAGGAAAGTTGAAGAATGAGATACCCAAAGGATCAGAGAAACATATTAATATTCGGGAAGACGGAACCCGATATAGGGCTGATAGAATTTGGGTACCAAGGTTTGGAGATGTGAGAGAAATGGTACTTAAGGAAGCACATAAAACCAGATATTCAATACATCCCGGAGCGGAGAAGATGTATAAAGATCTCAAGAAACATTTTTGGTGGCCGGGTATGAAAGCCGATATTGCTAAATATGTAGAAGAATGTTTGACGTGTTCTAAGGTCAAAGCTGAACATCAGAAACCATCAGGTCTACTACAACAACCTGAAATCCCGAAATGGAAATGGGAAAACATTACCATGGATTTCATTACTAAATTGCCAAGGACTGCAAGTGGTTATGATACTATTTGGGTAATAGTTGATCGTCTCACCAAGTCAGCACACTTCCTGCCAATGAGAGAAGATGACAAAATGGAGAAGTTGGCGCGATTGTATTTGAAGGAGGTTGTCTCCAGACATGGAATACCCGTCTCTATTATCTCTGATAGGGATGGTAGATTTGTTTCAAAGTTCTGGCAGACGTTGCAACAAGCATTGGGGACTCGTCTAGACATGAGTACTGCCTATCATCCACAAACTGATGGGCAGAGCGAAAGGACGATACAAACGCTTGAAGACATGCTACGAGCATGTGTTATTGATTTCAAAAACAGTTGGGATCGACACCTACCGTTAGCAAAATTTTCCTACAACAATAGTTATCATTCTAGTATTGAGATGGCGCCGTTTGAGGCACTTTATAGTAGAAAGTGCAGGTCTCCAATTTGTTGGAATGAAGTGGGGGATAGATAGATTACGGGTCCGGAGATAATACAAGAAACTACCGAGAAAATCATCCAAATTCAACAATGATTGAAAACTGCCCAGAGTCGACAAAAGAGCTACGCGAACAGTAAAAGAAAAGATATAGAGTTTGAAATTGGAGAAATGGTCATGCTTAAGGTTTCACCTTGGAAAGGCGTTGTTAGATTTGGTAAACGGGGGAAACTAAATCTAAGGTACATTGGACCATTCAAGATTATAGATCGTGTCGAACCAGTAGCATACCAACTGGAGCTACCTCAACAACTCGCGGCTGTACATAACACTTTCCACGTCTCGAATTTGAAGAAATGTTTTGCTAAAGAAGATCTCACTATCCTTTGGACGAAATCCAAATCAATGAAAAACTTCAATTCATTGAAGAACCCATCGAAATAATGGATCGTGAGGTTAAGAGACTTAAGCAAAACAAGATACCGATTGTTAAGGTTCGATGGAATGCTCATAGAGGACCCGAGTTCACCTGGGAGCGTAATATTTACATGACTAAATGTTTCCAATGTGTTAAGCAATCAAACTTGTTAAGACTTAATTAAATGAAATAAGTTTCATATAGACAATTGATCACCCAAGTTGACCGGCGATTCACGAACGTTACAAAATTGTAAAAACTACATATTGTGGTATATATAAACATATATATATGGTTGACATGAGATTATGATGAGTAAGTATCTCACTAAGTATATTAACAATGTGTGATATACATAAGAAATGAGATTACTAAGTTAAGAAACTCGAAATGATATATATAACGATTATCGTTATGATAACGTCTACTAAATATATATGTATCATATTAAGATATTGATACACCATATTTAACATGATAAAATGATATTTAAATATATCATTAAGTGTGTTAACAATGAACTACATATGTAAAAACAAGACTACAAACTCAAGAATTACGAAACGAGACTTATATGTAACGATTATCGTTGTAACGATATTTTAATGTATATATCATATTAAGAGATATTCATACATCATAATATCATGATAATATAATAATTTAACATCTCATTTGATATAATAAACATTGGGTTAACAACATTAATTGAGATCGTTAACTTAAAGGTTTCAAAACAACACTTACATGTAACGACTAACGAAGACTTAACGACTCCATTAGAATGTATATACATGTTGTGTTTTGATATGTATTCTTACACTTTTGAAATACTTCAAGACACATATTAAAGTACTTCTACTTAACAAAAATGCTTACAATTACATCCTCGTTCAGTTTCATCAACAATTCTACTCGTATGCACTCGTATTCGTACTCGTACAATACACAGCTTTTAGATGTATGTAATATTGGTATATATGTAGTGACCCGAACTTTTCCATGTTTATATATATTAATTGAGATTGATATTTACATGATTAAATGTTTCCAACATGTTAAGCAATCAAACTTGTTAAGACTTGATTAATTGAAATATGTTTCATATAGACAATTGACCACCCAAGTTGATCGGTGATTCACGAACGTTAAAACTTGTAAAAACTATATGATGACATATATATGGATATATATATAGTTAACATGATACTATGATAAGAAAACATATCATAAAGTATATTAACAATGAACTACATATGTAAAAACAAGACTACTAACTTAATGATTTTTAAACGAGACATATATGTAACGATTATCGTTGTAAAGACATTTAATGTATATATATCATATTAAGAGATATTCATACATGATAATATCATGATAATATAATAATTCAAAATCTCATTTGATATTATAAACATTGGGTTAACAACATTTAACAAGATCGTTAACCTAAAGGTTTCAAAACAACACTTACATGTAACGACTAACGATGACTTAACGACTCAGTTAAAATGTATATACATGTAGTGTTTTAATATGTATTTATACACTTTTGAAAGACTTCAATACACTTATCAAAATACTTCTACTTAACAAAAATGCTTACAATTACATCCTCGTTCAGTTTCATCAACAATTCTACTCGTATGCACCCGTATTCGTACTCGTACAATACACAGCTTTTAGATGTATGTACTATTGGTATATACACTCCAATGATCAGCTCTTAGCAGCCCATGTGAGTCACCTAACACATGTGGGAACCATCATTTGGCAACTAGCATGAAATATCTCATAAAATTACAAAAATATGAGTAATCATTCATGACTTATTTACATGAAAACAAAATTACATATCCTTTATATCTAATCCATACACCAACGACCAAAAACACCTACAAACACTTTCATTCTTCAATTTTCTTCATCTAATTGATCTCTCTCAAGTTCTATCTTCAAGTTCTAAGTGTTCTTCATAAATTCTAAAAGTTCTAGTTTCATAAAATCAAGAATACTTTCAAGTTTGCTAGCTCACTTCCAATCTTGTAAGGTGATCATCCAACCTCAAGAAATCTTTGTTTCTTACAGTAGGTTATCATTCTAATACAAGGTAATAATCATATTCAAACTTTGGTTCAATTTCTATAACTATAACAATCTTATTTCAAGTGATGATCTTACTTGAACTTGTTTTCGTGTCATGATTCTGCTTCAAGAACTTCGAGCCATCCAAGGATCCATTGAAGCTAGATCCATTTTTCTCTTTTCCAGTAGGTTTATCCAAGGAAATTAAGGTAGTAATGATGTTCATAACATCATTCGATTCATACATATAAAGCTATCTTATTCGAAGGTTTAAACTTGTAATCACTAGAACATAGTTTAGTTAATTCTAAACTTGTTCGCAAACAAAAGTTAATCCTTCTAACTTGACTTTTAAAATCAACTAAACACATGTTATATATCTATATGATATGCTAACTTAATGATTTAAAACCTGAAAACACGAAAAACACCGTAAAACCGGATTTACGCCGTCGTAGTAACACCGCGGGCTGTTTTGGGTTAGTTAATTAAAAACTATGATAAACTTTGATTTAAAAGTTGTTATTCTGAGAAAATGATTTTTATTATGAACATGAAACTATATCCAAAAATTATGGTTAAACTCAAAGTGGAAGTATGTTTTCTAAAATGGTCATCTAGACGTCGTTCTTTCGACTGAAATGACTACCTTTACAAAAACGACTTGTAACTTATTTTTCCGACTATAAACCTATACTTTTTTTGTTTAGATTCATAAAATAGAGTTCAATATGAAACCATAGCAATTTGATTCACTCAAAACGGATTTAAAATGAAGAAGTTATGGGTAAAACAAGATTGGATAATTTTTCTCATTTTAGCTACGTGAAAATTGGTAACAAATCTATTCCAACCATAACTTAATCAACTTGTATTGTATATTATGTAATCTTGAGATACCATAGACACGTATACAATGTTTCGACCTATCATGTCGACACATCTATATATATTTCGGAACAACCATAGACACTCTATATGTGAATGTTGGAGTTAGCTATACAGGGTTGAGGTTGATTCCAAAATATATATAGTTTGAGTTGTGATCAATACTGAGATACGTATACACTGGGTCGTGGATTGATTCAAGATAATATTTATCGATTTATTTCTGTACATCTAACTGTGGACAACTAGTTATAGGTTACTAACGAGGACAGCTGACTTAATAAACTTAAAACATCAAAATATATTAAAAGTGTTGTAAATATATTTTGAACATACTTTAATATATATGTATATATTGTTATAGGTTCGTGAATCAACAGTGGCCAAGTCTTACTTCCCGACGAAGTAAAAATCTGTGAAAGTGAGTTATAGTCCCACTTTTAAAATCTAATATTTTTGGGATGAGAATACATGCAGGTTTTATAAATGATTTACAAAATAGACACAAGTACGTGAAACTACATTCTATGGTTGAATTATCGAAATCGAATATGCCCCTTTTTATTAAGTCTGGTAATCTAAGAATTAGGGAACAGACACCCTAATTGACGCGAATCCTAAAGATAGATCTATTGGGCCTAACAAACCCCATCCAAAGTACCGGATGCTTTAGTACTTCGAAATTTATATCATATCCGAAGGGTGTCCCGGAATGATGGGGATATTCTTATATATGCATCTTGTTATTGTCGGTTACCAGGTGTTCACCATATGAATGATTTTTTTATCTCTATGTATGGGATGTGTATTGAAATATGAAATCTTGTGGTCTATTGTTACGATTTGATATATATAGGTTAAACCTATAACTCACCAACATTTTTGTTGACGTTTTAAGCATGTTTATTCTCAGGTGATTATTAAGAGCTTCCGCTGTCGCATACTTAAATAAGGACGAGATTTGGAGTCCATGCTTGTATGATATTGTGTAAAAACTGCATTCAAAAAAATTATTTTGTTGTAACATATTTGTATTGTAAACCATTACGTAATGGTCGTGTGTAAACAGGATAATTTAGATTATCATTATTTGATAATCTACGTAAAGCTTTTTAAACCTTTATTGATGAAATAAAGGTTATGGTTTGTTTTAAAATGAATGCATTCTTTGAAAAACGTCTCATATAGAGGTCAAAACCTCGCAACGAAATCAATTAATATGGAACGTTTTTAATCAATAAGAACGGGACATTTCAGTTGGTATCAGAGCGTTGGTCTTAGAGAACCAGAATTTTGCATTAGTGTGTCTTATCGAGTTTGTTAGGATGCATTAGTGAGTCTGGACTTCGACCGTGTTTACTTGAAAAATGATTGCTTAACTAATTTTGTTGGAAACTATATATTTTTAACATATGAATATTATGTGATATATTAATCTCTTAACGTGTTTGATATTATGTGATAGATGTCTACCTCTAGAACAAGTCCCATTGACTCACCTAATAATAATGAAGAGTCAAATGTAAATTGGAATGATTTGTGGACTGATTCACAAGTTCCCGAAGAGGAACCGGAAGAAGAGTCGGAACCGGAAGAAGAATCGGAACCGGAAGAAGAATCGGAACCGGATGAAGAAATAGAACCGGTGGGGGAAATAATAAAACGGTTAAGTAAAAGAAAATCCTCAACCAACCGACCAAAGTTAATTATGGTCAATGGTGTTTCCGCCAAGGAAGCAAAATATTGGGAGGATTACCAATTCTCCGATGAATCGGATTCCGACGAGAATTCCGATGATGTTATAGAAATTACCCCAACTGAATTTAAAAAGGCAAAAGAAAATAATAAGGGAAAGGGCATAAAAATAGAGAAATCTAATTCCAACCCCGATGAACTTTATATGTATCGTCAACCCCCGAAGTCCTTAAGTTGTAACAATGACCCGGGAACCTCTAAACCACCAGGTTTTTCTAAACCAATGTGGACAACGACTGCTCGTATTAGGGGAACATCATATATCCCTAGAAACTTGGCAAAACGAACCAAAACCGAAGAAGAAGAAACGAGCGAGTCGGAATAAGATAGTTGTATTCGTGTGGTGTAATATATGGAATATAGTGTTCTTATGCTTTATGATATATGTAAAAATTGCTTGTATTAATAAGTATTTTTTTTATGAATCTAACTCTTGTCTATTTTACAGTTTAAAAACACAAAATGGATAGACAACCCAATATTTTAAGAGACCTACCCGGAGACATGATTGATGAAATCTTGTCTAGAGTCGGCCAGAATTCTTCGGCACAACTATTTAAGGCGAGATCAGTTTGTAAGACATTCGAAGAACGTTCCAAGAATGTCTTGGTTTATAAGAGACTTTCGTTTGAAAGATGGGGGATATCACATTGGGAAACCCATAAGTTACGATGTGTTTACTTTGACGCATATATTGCGGGGAACCCAAATGCTATTTTACGCAACGGGTTAAGAAATTATTTTGACTCAATATATCCGAATATTGGACTTCGTGATTTAGAGAAAGCGGCTAACATGCAACATAAAGAAGCATGTTATGCTTACGGATTAGTAATGTTCGCTTCTCACCAAAGTGAGAACAAGAACATCGGGCTACAACTATTAAACAAAACGTTTCCACAAGTGACGGAGTCGGTAATTGGGGTAAGAAATGAGGTTTTTAGATTATTACGGGACTGTTGGACATTACGTAACCCTCGTCCCTTTGACGACGTTACAACACGCTGTCTTATCAACGGCCATAACGGTTATGTTGCACAAGACCAAGGATGGGAAGTAGTCCTAGTAAAACCAGAATGCATGACTTGTTTCTGGACGTATGAATTACGTGTCTTTATTGCCTTTGCTGAACGACTTGTGTACTAGCTAGAATTGTCTTCACAACTATCTTGTATCAAAGTTATTGTGTGCTATATTTCATGCTTTATGTAAAATAAGCGGTATTGTAAGTTTGTAAAATATTGTATAAAAGTTTGAACGCGAAATATTATTATAATCAGTTTTTCATATAGAATTGTAGTAGTTGAATTGTATATTAGCTACTAAGTATGAACTTAACGGGTAGGTACTACCCGAATTTAAACTTATAAAACGCTAATATGAAGAAAAAGCTTTTATAAATGAGTTCATATTATGCTACAAAATACTATTAACTACTCTTAATATTCTGTATGATTAACTTGTTCCATTTAACTATTTTGAAGGAAATGGCACCGACTACTCGACACACCGTGAATATGAATGAAGAGGAATTCCGTACTTTTCTAGCTTCAAACATAGCCGCAGTACAGGCTGCGCTACATACCAACAATAACCTTGGATCTAGCAGTACAGGAAATCGTGTAGGATGCACCTACAAAGAATTCACTGCCTGCAAACCTTTGGAATTTGATGGAACCGAAGGACCGATCGGATTGAAACGGTGGACCGAGAAGGTTGAATCGGTGTTTGCCATAAGTAAGTGTACTGAAGAGGACAAAGTAAAGTACGCTACGCATACCTTCACAGGTTCTGCGTTAACATGGTGGAATACCTATCTAGAGCAAGTGGGACAAGACGATGCGTACGCACTACCGTGGTCAGCATTCAAGCACTTGATGAACGAGAAGTACCGTCCCAGAACCGAGGTCAATAAGCTCAAGACAGAACTTAGAGGGTTACGAACCCAAGGATTTGATATTACCACGTACGAAAGACGATTCACAGAATTGTGCCTATTGTGTCCGGGAGCATTCGAAGATGAGGAAGAGAAGATCGACGCGTTTGTGAAAGGATTACCGGAAAGAATCCAAGAAGATATAAGTTCACATGAGCCCGCCTCCATACAACAGGCATGTAGAATGGCTCACAAACTCGTGAACCAAATTGAAGAAAGAATTAAAGAACAGACTGCTGAAGAGGCCAATGTGAAGCAAGTCAAAAGAAAGTGGGAGGAAAACGGTGATAAGAATCACCAATACAACAATAACAACAATAATCGCAACAATTATCCCAACAATCGCAACATCAATCGTAACTACAACAAACGGCCCAACAACAACAACAGCAACTACAACAATCATCCCAACAACAATAATAACCGCAACAACAACAACAATCAGAAGCAGCTATGCCAAAGGTGTGAAAAGAATCACTCAGGGTTCTGCACCAAATTTTGCAACAAGTGTAAAAGAAATGGTCATAGCGCGGCGAAGTGTGAGGTCTACGGACCAGGGGTTAATAGAACGAAAGGAACAAATGGTGTCGGAACGAGTAATGGCGGAGCAAGTAGTGTCGGAGCAAGTTATGCCAATGTAGTTTGTTATAAATGTGGAAAACCAGGCCACATTATTAGAAATTGCCCGAACCAGGAGAACACGAATGGACAAGGCCGTGGAAGAGTTTTCAATATTAATGCGGCAGAGGCACAGGAAGACCCGGAGCTTGTTACGGGTACGTTTCTTATTGACAATAAATCTGCTTACGTTTTATTTGATTCGGGTGCGGATAGAAGCTATATGAGTAGAGATTTTTGTGCTAAATTAAGTTGTCCATTGACGCCTTTGGATAGTAAATTTTTACTCGAATTAGCAAATGGTAAATTAATTTCAGCAGATAATATATGTCGGAATCAAGAAATTAAACTGGTTAGCGAAACATTTAAGATTGATTTGATACCAGTAGAGTTAGGGAGTTTTGATGTGATAATCGGTATGGACTGGTTGAAAGAAGTGAAAGCGGAGATCGTTTGTTACAAAAATGCAATTCGCATTATACGAGAAAAAGGAAAACCCTTAATGGTGTACGGAGAAAAGGGCAACACGAAGCTACATCTTATTAGTAATTTGAAGGCACAAAAACTAATAAGAAAAGGTTGCTATGCTGTTCTAGCACACGTCGAGAAAGTACAAACTGAAGAAAAGAGCATCAATGATGTTCCCATTGCAAAAGAATTTCCCGATGTATTTCCGAAAGAATTACCGGGATTACCCCCACATCGATCCGTTGAATTTCAAATAGATCTTGTACCAGGAGCTGCACCAATAGCTCGTGCTCCTTACAGACTCGCACCCAGCGAGATGAAAGAACTGCAAAGCCAATTACAAGAACTTTTAGAGCGTGGTTTCATTCGACCAAGCACATCACCGTGGGGAGCTCCTGTTTTGTTTGTCAAGAAGAAAGATGGTACATTCAGGTTGTGTATCGACTACCGAGAGTTGAACAAACTTACCATCAAGAACCGCTACCCACTACCGAGAATCGACGACTTATTTGATCAACTACAAGGCTCGTCTGTTTATTCAAAGATTGACTTACGTTTCGGGTATCATCAAATGCGGGTGAAAGAAGATGATATTCCAAAGACTGCTTTCAGAACACGTTACGGTCATTACGAGTTTATGGTCATGCCGTTTGGTTTAACTAATGCACCAGCTGTGTTCATGGACCTTATGAACCGAGTGTGTGGACCATACCTTGACAAGTTTGTCATTGTTTTCATTGATGACATACTTATTTACTCAAAGAATGACCAAGAACACGGTGAACATTTGAGAAAGGTGTTAGAAGTATTGAGGAAGGAAGAATTGTACGCTAAGTTTTCAAAGTGTGCATTTTGGTTGGAAGAAGTTCAATTCCTCGGTCACATAGTGAACAAAGAAGGTATTAAGGTGGATCCGACAAAGATAGAAACTGTTGAAAAGTGGGAAACCCCGAAAACTCCGAAACACATACGCCAGTTTTTAGGACTAGCTGGTTACTACAGAAGGTTCATCCAAGACTTTTCCAGAATAGCAAAACCCTTGACTGCATTAACGCATAAAGGGAAGAAATTTGAATGGAATGATGAACAAGAGAAAGCGTTTCAGTTATTGAAGAAAAAGCTAACTACGGCACCTATATTGTCATTGCCTGAAGGGAATGATGATTTTGTGATTTATTGTGATGCATCAAAGCAAGGTCTCGGTTGTGTATTAATGCAACGAACGAAGGTGATTGCTTATGCGTCTAGACAATTGAAGATTCACGAACAAAATTATACGACGCATGATTTGGAATTAGGCGCGGTTGTTTTTGCATTAAAGACTTGGAGGCACTACTTATATGGGGTCAAAAGTATTATATATACCGACCACAAAAGTCTTCAACACATATTTAATCAGAAACAACTGAATATGAGGCAGCGTAGGTGGATTGAATTATTGAATGATTACGACTTTGAGATTCGTTACCACCCGGGGAAGGCAAATGTGGTAGCCGATGCCTTGAGCAGGAAGGACAGAGAACCCATTCGAGTAAAATCTATGAATATAATGATTCATAATAACATTACTACTCAAATAAAGGAGGCGCAACAAGGAGTTTTAAAAGAGGGAAATTTAAAGGATGAAATACCCAAAGGATCGGAGAAGCATCTTAATATTTGGGAAGACGGAACCCGGTATAGGGCTGAAAGGATTTGGGTACCAAAATTTGGAGATATGAGAGAAATGGTACTTAGAGAAGCTCATAAAACCAGATACTCAATACATCCTGGAACGGGGAAGATGTACAAGGATCTCAAGAAACATTTTTGGTGGCCGGGTATGAAAGCCGATGTTGCTAAATACGTAGGAGAATGTTTGACGTGTTCTAAGGTCAAAGCTGAGCATCAGAAACCATCAGGTCTACTTCAACAACCCGAAATCCCGGAATGGAAATGGGAAAACATTACCATGGATTTCATCACTAAATTGCCAAGGACTGTAAGTGGTTTTGATACTATTTGGGTAATAGTTGATCGTCTCACCAAATCAGCACACTTCCTACCAATAAGAGAAGATGACAAGATGGAGAAGTTAGCACGACTGTATTTGAAGGAAGTCGTCTCCAGACATGGAATACCAATCTCTATTATCTCTGATAGGGATGGCAGATTTATTTCAAGATTCTGGCAGACATTACAGCAAGCATTAGGAACTCGTCTAGACATGAGTACTGCCTATCATCCACAAACTGATGGGCAGAGCGAAAGGACGATACAAACGCTTGAAGACATGCTACGAGCATGTGTTATTGATTTCGGAAACAGTTGGGATCGACATCTACCGTTAGCAGAATTTTCCTACAACAACAGCTACCATTCAAGCATTGAGATGGCGCCGTTTGAAGCACTTTATGGTAGAAAGTGCAGGTCTCCGATTTGTTGGAGTGAGGTGGGGGATAGACAGATTACGGGTCCGGAGATTATACAAGAAACTACCGAGAAGATCATCCAAATTCAACAACGGTTGAAAACCGCCCAAAGTCGACAAAAGAGCTACGCTGACATTAAAAGAAAAGATATAGAATTTGAAATTGGAGAGATGGTCATGCTTAAAGTTTCACCTTGGAAAGGCGTTGTTCGATTTGGTAAACGAGGGAAATTAAATCCAAGGTATATTGGACCATTCAAGATTATTGATCGTGTCGGACCAGTAGCTTACCGACTTGAGTTACCTCAACAACTCGCGGCTGTACATAACACTTTCCACGTCTCGAATTTGAAGAAATGTTTTGCTAAAGAAGATCTCACTATTCCGTTAGATGAAATCCAAATCAACGAAAAACTCCAATTCATCGAAGAACCCGTCGAAATAATGGATCGTGAGGTTAAAAGACTTAAGCAAAACAAGATACCAATTGTTAAGGTTCGATGGAATGCTCGTAGAGGACCCGAGTTCACCTGGGAGCGTGAAGATCAGATGAAGAAGAAATACCCGCATCTATTTCCAGAAGATTCGTCAACACCTTCAACAGCTTAAAATTTCGGGACGAAATTTATTTAACTGGTAGGTACTGTAGTGACCCGAACTTTTCCATGTTTATATATATTAATTGAGATTGATATTTACATGATTAAATGTTTCCAACATGTTAAGCAATCAAACTTGTTAAGACTTGATTAATTGAAATATGTTTCATATAGACAATTGACCACCCAAGTTGATCGGTGATTCACGAACGTTAAAACTTGTAAAAACTATATGATGACATATATATGGATATATATATAGTTAACATGATACTATGATAAGAAAACATATCATAAAGTATATTAACAATGAACTACATATGTAAAAACAAGACTACTAACTTAATGATTTTTAAACGAGACATATATGTAACGATTATCGTTGTAAAGAC
Source organism: Rutidosis leptorrhynchoides (assembly GCF_046630445.1). NCBI lineage: Eukaryota > Viridiplantae > Streptophyta > Magnoliopsida > Asterales > Asteraceae > Rutidosis > Rutidosis leptorrhynchoides. Next base: position 30,448,548 of record NC_092333.1, read on the forward strand.
ATTTAATGTATATATATCATATTAAGAGATATTCATACATGATAATATCATGATAATATAATAATTCAAAATCTCATTTGATATTATAAACATTGGGTTAACAACATTTAACAAGATCGTTAACCTAAAGGTTTCAAAACAACACTTACATGTAACGACTAACGATGACTTAACGACTCAGTTAAAATGTATATACATGTAGTGTTTTAATATGTATTTATACACTTTTTAAAGACTTCAATACACTTATCAAAATACTTCTACTTAACAAAAATGCTTACAATTACATCCTCGTTCAGTTTCATCAACAATTCTACTCGTATGCACCCGTATTCGTACTCGTACAATACACAGCTTTTAGATGTATGTACTATTGGTATATACACTCCAATGATCAGCTCTTAGCAGCCCATGTGAGTCACCTAACACATGTGGGAACCATCATTTGGCAACTAGCATGAAATATCTCATAAAATTACAAAAATATGAGTAATCATTCATGACTTATTTACATGAAAACAAAATTACATATCCTTTATATCTAATCCATACACCAACGACCAAAAACACCTACAAACACTTTCATTCTTCAATTTTCTTCATCTAATTGATCTCTCTCAAGTTCTATCTTCAAGTTCTAAGTGTTCTTCATAAATTCTAAAAGTTCTAGTTTCATAAAATCAAGAATACTTTCAAGTTTGCTAGCTCACTTCCAATCTTGTAAGGTGATCATCCAACCTCAAGAAATCTTTGTTTCTTACAGTAGGTTATCATTCTAATACAAGGTAATAATCATATTCAAACTTTGGTTCAATTTCTATAACTATAACAATCTTATTTCAAGTGATGATCTTACTTGAACTTGTTTTCGTGTCATGATTCTGCTTCAAGAACTTCGAGCCATCCAAGGATCCATTGAAGCTAGATCCATTTTTCTCTTTTCCAGTAGGTTTATCCAAGGAAATTAAGGTAGTAATGATGTTCATAACATCATTCGATTCATACATATAAAGCTATCTTATTCGAAGGTTTAAACTTGTAATCACTAGAACATAGTTTAGTTAATTCTAAACTTGTTCGCAAACAAAAGTTAATCCTTCTAACTTGACTTTTAAAATCAACTAAACACATGTTCTATATCTATATGATATGCTAACTTAATGATTTAAAACCTGAAAACACGAAAAACACCGTAAAACCGGATTTACGCCGTCGTAGTAACACCGCGGGCTGTTTTGGGTTAGTTAATTAAAAACTATGATAAACTTTGATTTAAAAGTTGTTATTCTGAGAAAATGATTTTTATTATGAACATGAAACTATATCCAAAAATTATGGTTAAACTCAAAGTGGAAGTATGTTTTCTAAAATGGTCATCTAGACGTCGTTCTTTCGACTGAAATGACTACCTTTACAAAAACGACTTGTAACTTATTTTTCCGACTATAAACCTATACTTTTTTTGTTTAGATTCATAAAATAGAGTTCAATATGAAACCATAGCAATTTGATTCACTCAAAACGGATTTAAAATGAAGAAGTTATGGGTAAAATAAGATTGGATAATTTTTCTCATTTTAGCTACGTGAAAATTGGTAACAAATCTATTCCAACCATAACTTAATCAACTTGTATTGTATATTATGTAATCTTGAGATACCATAGACACGTATACAATGTTTCGACCTATCATGTCGACACATCTATATATATTTCGGAACAACCATAGACACTCTATATGTGAATGTTGGAGTTAGCTATACAGGGTTGAGGTTGATTCCAAAATATATATAGTTTGAGTTGTGATCAATACTGAGATACGTATACACTGGGTCGTGGATTGATTCAAGATAATATTTATCGATTTATTTCTGTACATCTAACTGTGGACAACTAGTTATAGGTTACTAACGAGGACAGCTGACTTAATAAACTTAAAACATCAAAATATATTAAAAGTGTTGTAAATATATTTTGAACATACTTTAATATATATGTATATATTGTTATAGGTTCGTGAATCAACAGTGGCCAAGTCTTACTTCCCGACGAAGTAAAAATCTGTGAAAGTGAGTTATAGTCCCACTTTTAAAATCTAATATTTTTGGGATGAGAATACATGCAGGTTTTATAAATGATTTACAAAATAGACACAAGTACGTGAAACTACATTCTATGGTTGAATTATCGAAATCGAATATGCCCCTTTTTATTAAGTCTGGTAATCTAAGAATTAGGGAACAGACACCCTAATTGACGCGAATCCTAAAGATAGATCTATTGGGCCTAACAAACCCCATCCAAAGTACCGGATGCTTTAGTACTTCGAAATTTATATCATATCCGAAGGGTGTCCCGGAATGATGGGGATATTCTTATATATGCATCTTGTTATTGTCGGTTACCAGGTGTTCACCATATGAATGATTTTTTTATCTCTATGTATGGGATGTGTATTGAAATATGAAATCTTGTGGTCTATTGTTACGATTTGATATATATAGGTTAAACCTATAACTCACCAACATTTTTGTTGACGTTTTAAGCATGTTTATTCTCAGGTGATTATTAAGAGCTTCCGCTGTCGCATACTTAAATAAGGACGAGATTTGGAGTCCATGCTTGTATGATATTGTGTAAAAACTGCATTCAAAAAAATTATTTTGTTGTAACATATTTGTATTGTAAACCATTACGTAATGGTCGTGTGTAAACAGGATAATTTAGATTATCATTATTTGATAATCTACGTAAAGCTTTTTAAACCTTTATTGATGAAATAAAGGTTATGGTTTGTTTTAAAATGAATGCAGTCTTTGAAAAACGTCTCATATAGAGGTCAAAACCTCGCAACGAAATCAATTAATATGGAACGTTTTTAATCAATAAGAACGGGACATTTCAATATACACTCCAATGATCAGATCTTAGTAGCCCATGTGAGTCACCTAACACATGTAGGAACCATCATTTGGCAACTAGCATGAAATATCTCATAAAATTACAAAAATATTAGTAATCATTCATGACTTATTTACATGAAAACAAAATTACATATCCTTTATATCTAATCCATATACCAACGACCAAAAACACCTATAAACACTTTCATTCTTCATTTTTATTCATCTAATTGATCTCTCTCAAGTTCCATCTTCAAGTTCTAAGTGTTCTTCATAAATTCCATAAGTATAGTTTCATAAAAATCAAGAATACTTCCAAGTTTGCAAGTCTACTTCCAAGCTTTCTAATCCATTTCAAGTAATCATATAAGATCAAGGAACCTTTGTTATTTATAGTAGGTTATATTTCTAATTCAAGGTAATATTTATATTTAAACTTTGATTCAATTTCTACAACTATAACAATCTTATTTCGAGTGAAAATCTTACTTGAACTGTTTTCGTATCATGATTCTGTTTCAAGAACTTTCAAGCCATCCAAGGATCCTTTGAAGCTAGATCCATTTTTATCATTTCCAATAGTTTTATCCATAAAACTTGAGGTAGTAATTATGTTCATAACATCATTCGATTCATACATATAAAGCTATCTTATTCGAAGGTTTAAACTTGTAATCACTAGAACATAGTTTAGTTAATTCTATACTTGTTCGCAAACAAAAGCTAATCTTTATAACTTGACTTTTAAAATCAACTAAACACATATTATATATCTATATGATATGCTAACTTAATGATTTAAAACCTAGAAACACGATGAACACCATAAAATCGGATATACGCCGTCGTAGTGAAACCGGGGGCTGTTTTGGTTTGGATAATTAAAAACTATGATAAACTTTGATTTAAAAGTTGTTCTTTTGGGAAAATAATTTTTCATATGAACATGAAACTATATCTAAAAATCTTGGTTAAACTCAAAGTGAAAGTATGTTTTTCAAAATGGTCATCAAGATGTCGTTCTTTCGACGGAAATGACTACCTCTTTAGTAATTGACATGTAACTTAAATTTCCGACTATAGACCTATACTTTTTCTGTTTGGATTCTTAAATTAGAGTTCAATATGAAACCATAGCAATTTGATTCACTCAAAATGGATTTAAAATGAAGAAGTTATGGGTAAAACAAGATTGGATATTTTTGATCTTTTTAGCTACGGGAAATGTTTAACAAATCTATACAAATCATATCCTAGCTAACTTATATTGTATTATACATGTATTCTAATATATTATGTAATCTTGGGATACCATAGACACGTATGCGAATGTTTTGACATATCATATTGACCCATATATATATATATATATTATTTGGAATAACCATAGACACTCTATATGCAGTAATGTTGGAGTTAGCTATACAGGGTTGAGGTTGATTCCAAAAATATATATACTTTGAGTTGTGATTTAGCCTGATACGTGTATACACTGGGTCGTGGATTGATTCAAGATAATATATGTCTATTTATTTCTGTACATCTAACTGTGGACAACTAGTTATAGGTTACTAACGAGGATAGCTGACTTAATACACTCTAATCTTTAAATAAAACATAATAAAAATGGTTGTAATTATATTTTGATTATACTTTGATATATATGTACATATTTGTATAGGTTCGTGAATCGATCCGTGGCCAAGTCTTATTTCCGAGGAAGGAAATATCTGTGAAAGTGAGTTATAGTCCCACTTTTAAAATCTAATATTTTTGGGATGAGAATACATGCAGTTTTTATAAATGATTTACAAAATAGACACAAGTACGTGAAACTACATTCTATGGTTGAATTATCGAAATCGAATATGCCCCTTTTTATTAAGTCTGGTAATCTAAGAATTAGGGAACAAACATCCTAATTGACGTGAATCCTAAAGATAGATCTATTGAGCCTAACAAACCCCATCCAAAGTACCGGATGCTTTAGTACTTCGAAATTTATATCATATCCGAAGGGTGTCCCGGAATGATGGGGATATTCTTATATATGCATCTTGTTAATGTCGGTTACCAGGTGTTCACCATATGAATGATTTTTATCTCTATGTATGGGATGTGTATTGAAATATGAAATCTTGTGGTCTATTGTTATGATTTGATATATATAGGTTAAACCTATAACTCACCAACATTTTTGTTGACGTTTAAAGCATGTTTATTCTCAGGTGAATACTAAGAGCTTCCGCTGTTGCATACTAAAATAAGGACAAGATTTGGAGTCCATGTTTGTATGATATTGTGTAAAAACTGCATTCAAGAAACATATGTCAATGTAATATATTTCTATTGTAAACCATTATGTAATGGTCGTGTGTAATCAGTATATTTTAGATTATCATTATTTGATAATCTACGTAATGTTTTTAAAACCTTTATTGATAAAATAAAGGTTATGGTTGTTTTAAAAATGAATGCAGTCTTTGAAAAACGTCTCATATAGAGGTCAAAACCTCGTAACGAAATCAATTAATATGGAACGTTTATAATCAATATAAACGGGACATTTCAGTTTGTAATGTTGAGTCTCGAAAAGTTTGGAACTATGTTCATACATTCAATTACCCTTTTGACTATGCTCGACGATTCACGAACGAATATGTAAATGGATATGAATATATATATATATATATATATATATATATATATATATATATATATATATATATATATATATATATATATATATATATATATATATTATATATTATAACTTGAAAACGTTAACAAAGTATTAAATGTATAATATTTTAGATTAAACATATTTGTCTCAATATATGCTTAATATATTCATCTACGGAATTAGAAGATAATACCAACAATTGAATTAGCAGATATTTCAACAATTATAAATCCCGTAAGTATTGTGATAAGTCTTTGTTGAGAGGTCCACCTTGATTTGAGAAATCTTTCCTTTTTAACTGTATTTGATATATAAATAACTTGCAACGTGTATAGAAAAAGTATTTATATATATTGTATATATATATATATATATATATATATATATATATTAAGGTTCGAAATTATTTTTGTAAACAATAGTAACACCCATTTATTGTTCCGTTTGATAAATAAATATTATATACAAATTTATATTTTTCTAAACGAAAATATATATTTTACAATGTGATAATGCATAAAATTGAATTAGATATAAAATGTTTCGATATTATTAAATATATTTTAATAAATAACGAGGAGTTGATTTATACAAGCAAATGACCAAATTACTAAAATGTATAAATTATACTTTGAGTAATATAGTTTATTGATAATTTAAGATTATATTTTGAAAAAGGTACGAATCACGAAACATAAAGTACAAGTTTTCTAAGCATACGAAAATGCATTCGAGAAACCGGAACTGAGACATTAGTCGAGCGTAAACGTACGAGTCATCGAACCAAAAATTAAAAGTCAACTATGCACGTGAATATAATATAAAATATAACTAATTAATATAAATAATATATATTATATATATATTATAAATATATGTCGACAAACAAAACAACAAAAAATTGTGAGCTGGATTTTGGGGCCATGCGATCGCATGAGAAATATGCATAAAACCCATGCGATCGCATGGTAGTCAGGATTCAGAAACATTCTATAAACTGGCCAGTTTGCTCGACGTACACACACACACCCATATTCTATTTCTTACTCCCTCTGTTATATATTATTATTATTATTATTATTATTATTATTATTATTATTATTATTATTATTATTATTATTATTATTATTAAGATTAATATTATTATTAATATTATTATTAGTTGTATAATAATTATTAGTATTATACATAAAATACTACGACGAGGTTATGTCCAAATGATTTCAAAATGGTTTTCGAGCAAATAAGAGCTAAGGAAACTATGGGTTATAACTATGGAGGTTATGGGTAATGTTCATGGGTATTGTTCGCAAGTCAAACCTAGTGTTTATCATCTTCGTTGCGTGTACGTACTTTCCTGCAATATTGAATCACAATATTGATAGTTGAGCATTCATATCTTATCTTTTATATATTAAAAGTGTATCCATATCTAGTGCTCGAGTATATATGTTTATGCATGCTTGTATGCTAAATTTCGTTGTTAAACAGTTTATGATGAATCACGAATTAAATACATAAATTACTGATAAAAGGTATATGATATGCATATTTTTGGAAAGCTGGCGAAAAATCAATAACTTTTCATTTAGAAATCGCGTAATTTCGATGAATGAATTTAAAGATACGGTCAAGTGAATTATGATTGACATTAATTGAATTGCTTTTGAATCTGCAATTGATATTTAAACAACTTGTTTATAAGATTGATAAATTGGATTTTCAAATATTACTAATCGAGTAAATGAATTTCTATATAAGTCACGTCTCGTCTTGTTGAGCAATTGTCAAAATTGATTGTTTTATCATATTTTAAAGCCTTATAAAAACTATAGTTTAATTTTACAAGAATTGGGAAACTATGTGAAATGTTAGAATGTTTCGATTGCCATGATCATTCAACTATAGTATTGAGTCAGATTAACTTTTTGAAACGACTGTTGATAACTTTTGTATGTCGGTCTCGATCTTTAGGATTGTGATACACTATGACCTGACCTAGCTTGATAGACATTTATTGACCAACATATGTTCTCTAGGTTGAGATCTACGGTTATTTGGTATTCCGCGTTTTCGTCACATTTCGGTGAACGACTTTATGTGCTGCTAAGGTGAGTTTCATTTGCTCCATTTTTAAATGCTTTTGCAATATATATTTTTGGGCTGAGAATACATGCACTTTATTTTAAACACAATGGATACAAGTACATACTAAATTCTACATCGAGTTTGAACCAAAAATCCCTTAGCTTTGGTAACTAGTAACTGCCGGTTATAAGAACTGGTGGGCGCGAGTAGTTATATATGGATCCATAGGGCTTGACATCCCCGTCTGTTCCAGGTATAGAAACCCTAGCCTGAACCATAAAACAGACGTATGCTATTCGAGTTTAGTACACGTTGGTTTGCGTGTATTGTACATGTTGGTTGCATGTATGTTAAAACAGGGGTACTTATTATATATACGTTAAAGTTTAGTTACCAGGGTGCTCAATCTTGTAGAATATTTTGATAAACGTTTCTGGATGAAACAACTGAAATCTTGTGATCCACCTTTATATACAGATTATACGAAACATTAAAACTATGAACTCACCAACCTTTGTGTTGACACTTGTTAGCAAGTTTATTCTCAGGTTCCCTAGAAGTCTTCCGCTGTTTGCTTATATGTTATACAAGATATGTGCATGGAGTCATACATGCTTTATTCGAGAAAACGTTGCATTTACAAATCATCACCATCTATCTTATTTTGACTGCATTGTCAATAGAAGTATTATTGTAAACTATTATATTACGGTGATTGTCTATATGTAGAAATCATCAGATGTCGAAAACCTTTTATTTTTAATATTCATTTATGGTGTGCCTTTTCAAAAGAATGCAATGTTTACAAAACGTATCATATAGATGTCAAATACCTCGCAATGAAATCGATGAATGACGTGTTCGTCCAAGTAGATTTGGAGCGATCGCCACATTAACTTTCCAACCTCAATAACTACCCACCAATAAACATTTATATACCTACACATTATGTCAAAAGAAACACGCATTTTTGGGTTGCTTCTACATCCGTTTTGGTTTAATGAGGTAGGTATAATTCGGATAACAATTGGTGTAAAACGGTTACAAATGGTAAAAGACAATCTTACGTTATAAGGTTTAGTATTTGTAACATGACCCTTATTTGCATCAAGATAGCCTCCCAACAATATTTAAAGCACTATTGCAAATACCAATACTTCACAATTTAATCAGAGATCCAGTTATAAATAGATTCATACATGTGTTTATGAAGGAGAAGTCCATTTTAACTTTCTAACTCTCTTGATTTAAGTTCATGCTGATAATTTCTAAATATGCAAGCTATAGCTCTACTAGGTGGTCCGGTCACATCCCTCTTATTCAACGTACCCTGCAAAGGTGACTCTCTCCAAGCTCTAGCTCTACTAGGTTTTTCCCACATCATGAGCCAAAGGTAATCACTGCTGCATAAGTATGAGACTAATACATAAAACTAAAGCTACCTAAAGATGATCACCTAGCCTTGAGATAGTAACGTCCTTGACCTGTGTAGCGAACCTTCAACCAACCGATCCCAAACCAGAAAAAGGTCTTAGGTGGTTAGGTGATCTAGCACCCCAAAGGATCTATCAGCTCGAGTCTTAGAAACTACTACTTAAGCTCGGATCTCATAAGCATTTTCTTTTTCTCTTTTTTTTCAGTTTTTTTTTTCATGGTTTATCAATTAAAGCAAAAATACACACCAATTACCTAACAAATACAAACTCTACAAAATTGATTTTTAACGAGTCGTTTTCTCGACTCTTTCCTTCGCTCATGCATCTTTCGGGTAGAAGGTGAGGTCCTCCTTCTCGGTGTTGTCGAATGCTTCATTATACAACTTTAACCGATGACCATTCACCTTAAAGTTTCTCCCCTCTTTATCAAAGAATTCAACGTGCCCGGCCGGAAAAGCTTTCTTCACCACGAATGGACTGGACCATCGTGACCTAAGCTTTCCGGCGGAGAATTTGAACTTAGATTGAAATAACAAAACTTTATCGCCCGGTTCAAATTCTTTTCTCATCTTCAAACGCGCATCATGCCATAACTTCGTTTTCTCCTTATAAATGCGCGAATTCTCATAGGCATGGTTTCGCAATTCCTCAAGTTCATGAATTTGCAAAAACCAATGTTCCCCCGCTTCATTAAGGTCGGTATTACACTGTTTAAGTGCCCAATACGCCTTATGCTCCACTTCAACTGGTAAATGACACACTTTTCTGTAATTGAGACGGAATGGTGTGGTACCAATAGGCATTTTATATGCAGTTCGGAATGCCCATAGTGCGTCATTCAACTTCCGGTTCCAAATCTTAGGATTGTTTTCCACCGTTCTTTCAAGAATGCGTTTTAGTGCGCGGTTAGTATTCTCAACTTGACCACTCGTTTGAGGGTGGTAATCCGTGGAGAAACGGTGGGTTACTCCATACTTTTTGAGCACCTACTCGAGTAGTTGATTTGCAAAGTGTGTATCGCGATCACCAATCAAGGCCTTTAGAAGCCCGAAACGCGAAAAGAGATTTTTAAGGAAGTCAACGACGAATCTTGCATCATTAGTAGGCAAAGCTTTTGCCTTCGCCCACTTTGACACGTAGTCAACCGCCACAAGGATGTATTTGCATTTGTTGGATGCGGGAAAAGGTCCCATGAAGTCTATCCCCCAAATGTCAAATATCTCACAAACTTGAATACTTGTTTGGGGCATCTCATCTCTTTTGGAGATGTTTCCCGCCCTTTGGCAAGTGTCACAAGTTTTGATAAAGGCACTAGCATCTTTGAAAATGGTAGGCCAATAGAATCCCGAATCGAAGATTTTCTTAGCCGTATAATTAGCTCCAAGATGCCCACCCGTGGGTCCTTGGTGACAATGTTCTAAAATTTGTTGAGCTTCCTTCCCATAAACACAACGACGAATCACTTGATCCGCCTCTATTCGAAAAATATGTGGGGCATCCCAAAAGTAAAACTTGTTATCCGCAAACAATTTCTTCTTTTGTTGATAAGTTAAACCTTTGGAAAGAATGCCCGCGGCTAGATAATTAACAATTTCGGCGAACCAAGGATTTTCAGACTCAATTTCAATACCCATAAGGGACTCATCGGGGAATGTATCGTGAATGTCCGATTCATCGAGTTCCTCTAGGTTTGGATTTTCAAGACGAGATAAGTGATCCGCGGCTAAATTTTCGGCACCCTTTTTATCCTTGATCTCAATGTCAAATTCTTGGAGAAGAAGAATCCAATGAATGAGTCTAGGCTTAGCATCTTGTTTGGAGAACAAATACTTAAGGGCCGAATGATCGGTGAAAACGACCATTTTAGACAAAACCAAATATGACCTAAATTTATCAAACGCAAAGACGACCGCAAGGAGTTCCTTTTCTGTGGTGGTATAATTTAATTGAGCCCCCGTAAGTGTCTTACTCGCGTAGTAAATAGGTTTAAAGTGATTAACGTGGCGTTGACCTAAAACTGCGCCTAGCGCGAAATCACTAGCGTCACACATAAGCTCGAAAGGATGTAACCAATCGGGAGATACCATGATAGGAGCGTGTGTGAGCTTCTCTTTTAAGAAGTTGAAGGCATTCTCGCACTCGATATTGAAGTTAAATGGAACGTCCTTCTCAAGGAGTTTGGTCAATGGTCAGGCAATCTTAGAAAAGTCCTTGATGAACCTTCTATAGAATCCCGCGTGACCAAGAAAACTACGAATGGCTTTAACGTTTGTAGGTTTAGGAAGGCCCGAAATAACATCAATTTTGGACTTATCAACCTCAATACCTACACGAGAGATTTTGTGCCCTAAGACAATGCCTTCCTTCACCATGAAGTGGCATTTTTCCCAATTAAGAACAAGGTTTGATTCCTCGCACCTTTTGAGCACTTTTTCAAGATTAGCAAGACACGCGTCGAAAGAGTCTCCAAAGACGGAAAAATCGTCCATGAAAACTTCCATGAAGTCCTTGATCATGTCATGAAAGATGGTGATCATACACCTTTGGAAGGTGCTCCGGGCATTGCATAGCCCGAATGGCATTCGCCGATAAGCAAAGGTACCGAAAGGACAAGTAAATGTGGTTTTATCTTGGTACTTCGGATCGATGGGGATTTGGAAGTAGCCTGAAATCCATATAAGAAGTAGTAGATCTCCATTCCCGCCAAACGCTCAAGCATTTGATCGATAAATGGAAGCGGGAAGTGGTCCTTCCTAGTGGCGTCGTTCAAACGACGATAGTCTATACAAACTCTCCACCCCGTGACGGTACGAGTAGGAACAAGTTCGTTCCTCTCGTTGAGAACAACAGTCGTGCCCCCCTTTTCGAGCACGAATTGAACAGGGCTTACCCACGGGCTGTCCCAGATGGGATAAATTAACCCGACATCGAGCAATTTAACCACCTCCTTTTTTACAACCTCTTTCATATTCGAGTTTAGACGACGTTGCCTTTGTACTACGGGTTTAAAATCATCTTCCATTAGGATTCGATGAGTACAAAAGTCCGGATTGATGCCCGGTATGTCTGAGGTTTTCCAAGCTATTGCCCTTTTGTGGGATTTAAGAACGAAAACCAACCGACCCTTTTGGTCGCCGGTAAGTGTAGAAGAAATAATAACCGGCAATTGGGACGTACCTTGAAGATAAGCATATTTCATGTGAGGTGGAAGTTCCTTAAGCTCCAAGGTGGGCGGTTCTTCGAGAGATGTTTTGATACGAAATTCATTTTTCAACCGGATAGTTTCAAATGATTCCGATTCTTTAAGCTCATCCTCCTTAAGCAATTGCTCCAACTCAACTTCCGGGTCAAAGTCACCATTGACTTCACCAATCATGATTACATCCGACGTGTCTACACTTAATAACTCCTGCAAATCATGCTCAACACAATCGTCAATAACATCAATAGCAAAACAATCATCATCGGTTGAAATAGGGTGTCTCATGGCTTTATTTATGTGACAAATCACCCTCTCATTCCCAACACCTAAGCTAAGTTGTTCTTTTTGAACGTGGATGATAGCATCCGCGGTGTTAAGGAATGGTCGACCTAAAATAATGGGCACCTTAGTGTCCTCTCTTATCTCTAAGATCACGAAATCAACTGGGAATACAAGTGACTCAACCTTTACCAATATGTCCTCGGCTATTCCAATGGGGGTATCAAAAGAGTGGTTTGCTAAGCGAATCCCTATTCTAGTAGGTTTCAAGTCTCCTAGGCCGAGTTTAAGATATAACGAATATGGCATAAGGTTAACACTAGCACCTAAGTCGGCAAGTGCATCGTACACTTTCGAATTGCCCATAACACAAGGGATAAGAAAACTACCCGGGTCTCCCAATTTTGGAGGCATCTTGCTCTTTTTCAGGATGGCCGAACATTCCCTATGGAGGAATGCGGCGGATACCTCATGGTACTTACCTTTCTTGGAGATAAGATCTTTGAGAAACTTCCCATAGTTAGGCATCCCTTGGAGCACTTCCGCGAGTGGCATGTTCACGCTAATCTGTTTAATCATGTTTGTAAACTTCTGATATTGACTAGCGAGCTTATCCTTTTTCAATGCTTTCGGGTAAGGAACTGGCGCTTTGTATTCCTTCAACGGCAGTGATTTAGTTATGATCTCCGGCAGATCATCTTTCTTTTGCTCTTCGTCAGTCGACTTTTCACTCTTAGGCTCATCCTCATTTAGCTCCTCATTGGTAGGTACCTGCAAAAAATTAGGAGAAACAACAGGAGGAGACTTCAGAGTCTCCCTGTTAATAACCAAACCTCATTTAGCCGGCCCTTTGTTGTTCGGATTTGACTGCATATTAGATGGGAGAGCACCCGGTGGTCTCTCCGATAAAGATTGAGCAATACGCCCCACATCCTGTTCCAAGTTCTGAATCGAGGCCTGCTGATTTCTAACTTGCAGCTTTGTAGATTCACCATCTTGCCTCAAAGCAGTGATACTCTCGTCCGTTTTCATGATAAAACCCCTTAGCAAATCTCCCAACGGAGGCATCTTATTTTCTGGCTGCTGAACTGGTGGCATAGGCTGCTGAAAATTTCTAGGCGGTGCTTACTGATTTCTGTTATTAAACCCAGGCGACCTATATGGATATAGCTTCTGATTATCTTGATAAACATGATTACCACTCTGATAATTGTTAGCACCCGTATTATTCGCTTGGTTGAAAAATTGTCTCCCACCCGAAAATTCACTAAGAGCAAAATCACCCTTCTTGACATAACCCAGATAATTAGCCTGTTCCTCCATTGACACTTGATCACAATCTTTCGTCAGATGCGGTCCTTGACACAATTCACAACCAACTTTCATAACATGCATCTCTTTAGTCATGGACTCCATCTGTCTCTTAACAGTAGCAAGTTGAGCTTTAACTGAAGCAAGCTCGTCACTAGTTTCGGTACTAGCAACATGAGAAGAGTGAGAAACATCCATCTCTTGATGCCAATCATATGAATGTGTAGCCGTTTCGGAGATGATGTTGTAAGATTCATCCCGAGTCTTTTTCATCAAAGAACCACCTGCAGCAATATCTATTTCTTTCCTCGTCAGCACATTAACACCTTTATAGAAGATCTGGACCTTATTGAAGTTGTTCAACCCGTGTTGAGGATAATTACGTAACATCTTACCAAACCATGTCCATGCATCATAAAGTGTCTCATGTGGCTTTTGAGTGAAGTGATTAATGTCACTTTGCAATTGAGCAGCCTTAGAAGCTGGAAAGAAACGCGACAGAAACTTATCTTCCATCGTAGTCCAACTATCAATATCACCTTCAGGTAATGATTCTAACAAGTCGTTGGCGTCATCTTTCAACGACCAAGGAAAAATCCTCAAGTAGATAACTGTATCTTCGACATTCGCAATCTCGAACAAATTACAAATACTCTTAAAATTCCGAAGATGCTCGAATGCATCCTCTTTCGGTGTACCCCTGAAGTGACATTGATGAGTTATCATGTTAAGAATCTGCCCCTTGACCTTAAAATATGTGTTGACTGTCGGTTGTCTAATGGCATGTCCATTACCAGCCCTCGTGGCTTTCATTAAAGCTTCCATGGATTGACCTTGTGCTGGTTCACCCATTGTATCTTCTTCCTTCTTGATATATTCAAAATCCGGAATATAAAAAGGTAATTCAGCGAAACCTTCGGCGATTTCCTGTTCAACTTTGGCTTTGCTGCGTGTATGGTAAACTCTAGACGGTTCCAGAGTTATTAGTACCTAACATGCGATCACACCACAGCAAACAATCCGTGTAAATCCGAAAAATAACAGAAAAGTAACTTTTGCAAGAATAAAATTCTTACAAAAGAATCGAATAACTAAAAGCTTAAACAAGTTTTCAATTTAAACACCGCTCCGCGGCAGCGGCGCCAAAAAGTTGATGTGTAATTTCGTACTCTAAATTATTAGCTAAATACCTATCACTTATTACACAATATAGGCAACTATAACCAGTTCGTGTAGTAATTAAATAAGTATTCGACCAATTCGTTCCACAGAGAGCAGGCAATTAAAAACTTGAACTATTAATTATTCTAGGATTTAAAAGGGAGTTTTGTTGTTAAACTAAGCAAAAGCGAAAATTAATTAAACTTAATTCAATAAGAGACAAAGGTATCCACTTAGATTCAATTCCCTAGGCTAGGATTGCTCGTTCAAACCGTTAATTAAACAATTATGATATTGTGACACTGTATTTATCTGTCGATTCCTACAGTTTAAGACTAGCTACCTAGGTATAACTGTCGTTAAGCTAGAGTTACTGACCAATTCACAATGATATTACTCAAGATTATAGTCTAACTTATGTTGGTTTGGTGTCCCTTACAACCTCACAATTATTGCAACTAATTTTAAGCTCAACCACTATACGATTAATTTTATTATCGGTGTCCCTCATAAAATCTCATGTATTCCTAAATTATTCACGTTCAATATCCAGTAAAAGCTATTAATCAATTTAACTGTCGTTAGTTAATCAATAACTTCCGCGATCTAACAATCAATAAGCTTTAATAACGATGGATCTTAGTTAGACATAAAATTATGTAATTAAAATTAATTGTATTTAACTAAAAGATGCAATCCATCACCTAGGTTCATGCATCTAAGTGAATACTAAAGATTTAACTACTCATGACAAAGTAAATAACAAATAAATAAGAAAAACAATCAAACATGAATATTGTATTAATTGAAATTGAAAGCAAATAAAGTAAATTCAAGATCAAAACTAACCAAGAATGATACTGTAGCTTAAACCCTTGTAAAATAATGAAGAAAGACAAATAAATTCGTAACTAATGTTGTTGTAGGCTAAAATTCGGAATAAAAACTGCATAACCCTAAATTGGGGTAAAAATCGTCTATTTATAGGAGCTGAAAAAATCTGCTGACCGACCTAAAAATCGCGGCCGCAATTTAGGCAATTACGGCCATAACTTTTAAAAAACAAGAAATCACGGCCATAATATTGGATATTACGGCCATAACTTTTAATGTTGCACAAATTGTGTCGTTCTGTCCAAATATTACGGCCATAATGTATAATGTTGCAGCCGTAAGTACATGCAGTAACAGCAGGTCTTCATTTTTCTTCGTTGAATGCTTTAACCTTCTCTTGTACAATCTTCTTTAACTGAAATCTTCACAAAAATTCATCAAATATTAACTCTAAACCTTGTCTTCACCTTTTTCTCCATTAATCATCGAACGAACCAATAAAGGCTTCAAAATCTTCAAAATACGAATAATTGGAACAAGATAACGCCCAAAATATATATATAAAAATGGCATTATCAACGATCTAAATGGATATGGATGAACCGAAATGGATATGGATATGGATATGGATGAAAAGTCTCGTACATGAATGAACCCGCTTTCATCCGAAATAACTAAATATACAAATTTATCACTCGAATTAATATCATTTATGTAGTGATATTTCATTAATTATATTCATATTTCTTTATATTTTCTCTAAAAAAATATATAATTTTTTTCTTATATTTTGTTTTGTTTAAATCCTTAAATGTATTTATCGTACTTTGGTGGTTTAAATGTGATTCCATATAACTAAAAAGTAAACAACTTACACATAATTTATATCTTTACACGTTTAATAGGCTATTTGTTGACGTACTATTTGTTATATACATTAGTAAAAATGTGACTTTCGGTCGCATAAACTATTAAGAAATATTACTTTTGATCGTATATAGTGAATCACCGCTTATAATTGCTAAAAATAATATAAATTCAAATGGATATGGATATGGATATGGATATGGATGATTATCTATTAACCCGCTTCACCCGACGGATATGAATATGGATGGATGAAATTTTTATAAATGGATATGGATTAAAAAAAATAAATAGATTTGGATATGGATACAGCTTCACCCGATCCATATCCGATCCATTGCCATCCCTACTTCTAATTCTAATTGTACATGAATTAATGATAAGTGAGACATGTATGATATATAGAGTAGTACGATTAATTTTAGCCCAATTAACTACGAAATACATCAATGTTACTAAAAAACTCAAATCCACTAACAATATAAGTTAGTGGACTAGGTTATATAATAGTCGTAATGTAATATTTATAACACTTTAACGTTGTTACTTCTTATCACGTTTTAAACCCTAATAAAAAGAGCGTGTTATTAATTTTTAAGGGGCATTTTTTCTCGAGTCGCTCGGGTACCAGAAAATTCCGGACCGGCCCTGAATGAAAAGAGCAAAAATGGACAAACACATGGACGATTTTGACAATTTTGTCTATAAACAATTTTATTTTTGACTAAATTACCAAAATTGTCCATGTGTTTGTCAGTATTAGTCGTTTTAGTCCCTATTTTTAAAAAGCTGCAATTTTCATCCTTAAATGTATAAAAACGTTCCAAAATAGTCCCTCATACTAACTTTTGTTAATTGTTCATTAAGTATACAATATGTGCTATACACGTTACCATTCACCCTTTATTTTAAACGATTACCAACTCTAATTTGACATAAACCCTAATCGATTTCACATATTGAAGCATCGAATTCAAGCAATTCCAACTCACATCTAATTTCAAGGGTGTCTATAGTGTTTGTGGAAGTCACTCGTTATTTGAATTTCAAGGACGGCAAAGAACCCCGACATAAGGTTTTATTGTTGTGTTGGAAGTGTAACTCGTTTGTAATTTAATTGGTTCTGTTTTACTGTATATTTTATATTTCGTTGTACATGAATCAAAGAAGTGTGGTTTTATAAGATGGGCTGAACCACCAATTTTGAAGATTTTGGGTGACAACATATTTAGAATTGTTAAATCCACAAACTCGTATGAAGACTTGTTAGAAGAAAAAGATTCTGAAATCCGTAAGCCGAATATGTATTTTATTGTTAGTTGGGACAGTTAGCAAAAGTTAGTATGAGGGACTATTTTGGGACGTTTTTATGCATTTGAGGCTGAAAACTGCAGTTTTGTAAAAATAGAGACTAAAACTGACAAACACGTGGATAATATTGGTAATTTAGTCTTTATTTTTCACAAAATCAAAAATATTTACCGTGAAAAAAATCATCGTCGACAGCAGGGATCGAACCTGCGCGGGCGAAGCCCAACAGATTTCAAGTCTGTCTCCTTAACCACTCGGACATATCGACTAATGCATTTTTGTTAATTTTGTAACATATTTAATAAGACCACACCAACGTACATATAATAGAACCAATGCTTAGGGATTAGGGTTAGGGTTTTAATATTTCATCAGATCAGATTTAAAGCAGCAGCAGCTGCAATTACAACGGTGAAGAAGAAAAGAAGTAGTTTGCAGAGAATTTACATATATATATCGAGATCTTGAGATGTTGTATATAATAGGATTGGGGTTAGGAGATGAAAAGGATATTACTTTAAAAGGTTTAGAAGCTGTTAAAAAATGTGAAAAGTTATATATTGAATCCTATACTTCTCTTCTTTCTTTTGGTATCTCCACTGATGGCATCTCTACTCTGGTATTTTCACTTCTTTTTTCAATGTTGTTCATCATTATATTATAATCTGATTTTACAAGATAGCCATTTTGTTCAAGTTTAACTGTGTTACCAAGTTCTTTCTGTTTTTGTTTTTTTTATCAAGTTTTTGTTAATTTACCGTGACAAATTGGGACCTACATTAAATGTTGTAAAAGGACTTAATTATTATGATGAATCTGGTTCATGATGGATCTGCTAAACTAATAACTACATACAGATTGAAGTAAAGGTGTAAACCAAAATCGACCCATTTTTAACTGAATTGGGTCAAATTTGCCACGTTATGCTGATTGGCCTTTATTGATGGAAATCCTTGTGTTGATGCTTATCAGCTTATGCTTTCTTTATTCCTCAAAAAAAAAAAAAAAAAAAAAAGATTCTCTCTTCCGTTTGAATCTGTCTGTGATTAAATTGTACTTCTAAGCAGCTATTGGGAACATAATTTGATGTCAAATGTTTTAGGAAAAATTGTATGGGAAACCGCTTACAGTTGCAGATAGAGAAATGGTAGAAGAAAAGGCTGATGATATGCTGTTGGAGGCTCGTGAATATGACGTTGCTTTTCTTGTTGTTGGAGATCCTTTTGGGTAATTATACTTGTCCTTTATTTATATCCAATTCTTTTTCAGCTGTAAACAGGTGTTAACGATTGTTTGCCCTTATGATATTGATTTGCATATAACATATCTGTTAACTTGATTGGCAATCCAGAATTAGTGGACACTTGAATAATGAAATTCGGTTATCATTATTAAGTTGATTAAAGCTATGTGTATCATGCCATAATGCTCACCTTGATATATCACACTTTTACATAAGATTTGGATTTTTATATGTTGAATACTAATATACACACTTTGTGGAAACAGAGCGACAACACACAGTGATCTAGTTGTACGAGCAAAGAAAATGGAGGTGGAAGTTAAGGTTATATACAATGCATCAGTTATGAATGCTGTTGGAGTCTGCGGATTACAACTTTACCGATACGGAGAGACTGTTTCGTTACCGTTCTTTACCGAAACGTGGAGGCCTGACAGTTTCTATGAAAAGATTCAAAGAAACCGAGGACTTGGGCTGCATACGTTGTGCTTGTTAGGTATTAATATTTTAAGTTTGTTCAATTGCTTTTAATCTTATAACTTATTTTCTTTAAAAGAAGTTTAGTTATTGTTTTGATGATGAAGCTTTAGTAATATCATATTTGAACAAATTGCAGATATACGTGTTAAAGAGCCTTCGTTGGAGTCATTATGCAGGTTAGATTCCAAATGTCTGGCTTATAATTGATTATATTTTGTTGCATACGCTTGCTAGTTTTTTTAAACTTATAGGTTTTATTTAATAATATTTCAGAGGAAAAAAGCAGTACGAGCCTCCTAGTTTTATGACAATTGGTGTTGCTATTGATCAGTTATTGGAGGTTGAACAACTACGAGGAGAATCTGGTATGTTGTTTGATAACAATGTTAAATTATTTGCCAAAAAAGTTATTTTTGAATCAAATATCAGCATGTTTAGAGTTTTAGAATGTATAATGAATGAAAAATCGACACTTTTAGTTTGTTAAATATCTACTTGTTTTTCTTTCCGGGAATTTTTTTATATATAATAGAAGTTAAGTATACCCGAAGGGACGTTTTTAGGGAACGTCCCAAACACGTAAAATGACAACCTCTAAAATGACCAAAAACAAACCAAAAATGAGAATAGGACTAGTGCTGCAAAAAATTCTAGAAAACCCATTATTTCCATAACTCTCTTATACCCTTTTCCTTCTTCTTTCTGGTTCGGCCTGAACACTTCAATTCAGCCCAACTCACAATAATTTCACATAAACCATTACTTCCTTTATCCCATCTAATAACCTCATGGCCCAATCGAAATAACCAGGCCCAAATATCTTCAAAAGCATCATTTATAACCCAATTTGAGTTCATTACTGGACTCCGAATACTTTAGCATCCCATAAACATAAAATCAAACCCATCTTTGTTAATTTACCCCATCAAAATGATCAAAATAATTTCTTAAATATCCAGGAAACTAAAACCCAAATTATGACTACAAAAAGTCAATCTGCTACATCCAAAATTGCTAGAAAAGACTCTATCCATCCAATTCCGTTTTCGGAACCACCAATCAGTGAAAAGAACATCTAACATTACTATCATAATCAAGTAAAAACGTCAACAAGCTATACTGAATACCAGACTATACAGTTTGACTTTTAATAGTCAAACTGCTACCAAAACTATAAAAAAAAAATTTGCATTCAAAACATTACCTTTGGTGGTGCCATCACCATCCTTCCCCATATGATCATCATAATTCACATCATCTTCTTCAGAATAAAGATTGAACTTGAAACCCTTACACTTACACAAATTCATAACTATTATTTCCAGCATTCAGTTGCCATAGCAGCTTCAGTTCTAAGATCACCAACACATTCAGCAGAACTATGAACTACAGGCTTACAAGAAAAAACCATACCCTGGTCACCAGTTTTTTGGACCTAGATTGTTAATATTAGGATGATCCTTAGCCATAGACGAAGCATTAGAAACCAATAGAGTCTCATTACACCGGGTAACCAATGTGTGTGTGGGTGACAAATGAGAGTATTCGATGTCGAAACCACCGAGACATTGCCTGAGTGGTACAAGCTCTGGGTTGGATCTGAGTCCTAATTGGCGCAGGTTCGAATCCAGGGAGAGGTTTTCTCAAGAATTCTGTTGTGGCGAATAAAGGTGTATGCCCTAAGCCACTCGGTTTAATTCAAAGCACATCGGGTACCCCTGAGTCCTAAAGGTGTATCCTCCTAACGCGTGTTGTGGGTGACAAATGAGAGTATTCGATGTCGAAATAGCCGTTAAAAAAATAGAGGCTCATTACATTTCATTTTATCACCGAAATCATTATGGCGGCGCTCAATAATATTCTCGGATCCAGATTTGAAAGAAATATCTACTTGGGTTGTCATGGCAACTTCGAGTTGCGAGATCTTTTTATTATTTCTTTTAACTTTGAGTTGTGATTCATGTTCTATTCATTCATATAAAAGAGAACAGAAAATATATATAAAATATATGATCTTGATGTTTTTATTCTTTGGGCAGCTTACAATGAAGATACACTTTGTGTGGGTTTTGCACGTCTCGGATGCGAGAATCAGATGGTGGTGGCGGGTTCAATGAAGCAGTTACGCAGTGTCGATTTCGGTGTACCTCTTCACTGTCTCACTATAGTTGGCAAAACTCATCCCGTTGAAGAAGAAATGCTTGATTTTTATAGAAATTGAAACAAATTAGATACCAATATCAATAGCCTTGTAGCTAAATGTATCGAATATTAATCTTACGTACTAGATTTTGTCATGCTAAAGACGCCGATGTTTCTAACATCTCTTTTATAATGTTTAAATTTGAAGTCCAATATCTCATTTCTAATTTCTAATAAGCATATTAGCAACACCTACGAATAGTAACTTTTGTCATTTTCAATTGTTTTTAAATGTTGCTTACGAATAGTAACTTTTGTCATTTTCAATTGTTTTTAAATGTTTTTTTAACTTGGACCATTGCTCAACGAAGTGGGCCGGACCACTTTCTCGTTTCATATATAAACAAATAAAGAATAAGTACTGTTTACCTAATTACATTTCACATGAATATAACTGTATAACTAATAACTTCTTTCATTACTTTTATATTAAAACAGTAACAGTATCTATCCATCTATCTATCTGCCTATTCGTTAATTCACTAGGCACAACTGAATATACAAGAATCAAATAAATCCACACTATAAATTGGGTAGATGAAATCAAGTGTTAGATAATTAAAACAAACTAAAGATTGTTAATGAATTATTAGTTTTTAGTTGATGTTTGTAGGTGTTGAGAAATAGTCAACGAGCAATCTCTGACTTTATAACAGTATAACCCAAATGTTGCTCCATTTCCCAACTTGACTTAACGTCTGCCTCATTCCCCTGCCCATACTCCTGACCAATATTCACAATCATATTCATATTTTATTATTGTATAAAAATTAGTTTATGTTGTTGAAGAAGAAAACTAAAGTATGGGAGGGTTATGTACCTCAAGCTTGGACAAGAGTTCATGGGCAGTTGGGGCAGAGACAATGATTCGACGGGCTTCTGGGGTGACAAAACCTTCGTCAACAGCTTTGTCTATGAAACACAATAGCGAGTTGTAGTATCCATCTACGTTCAATAATCCTACCTGTAGATATTCAATATCTTAAGAAACCATCATACAGTGACTTAGTTTTGTTTAACAAATGCCTTATTAAAGAAACCATCATACATGTGAGTCATGTATAAGTATATTGCATGTGTGAATTGGTATGTATGTTCTGTTTATAGTCTAATGTGTAGGCCAAAGGTTATCACATTTTTAGCCCCACAATTAGCTGATCAAAAGGTATTACTCCCTATTTTCTTTCATAATAATGAAACTGATAATGATTATAAGAAATATTTTTGGTGGCAAAAGGTTGACAAACGACATAGCTCGCAATCGAATGCCGATTTCATAATCTGGGTGCATACCTAACTCACTGAGCGGTTGCTATTGGGTGGCCTTCTGCTTTCATGGCTCACCCATTACACACTGAATTACGTGTCATTGAAAATTATAAAAAATATGTAGTATTAATTACCGGTTTTTGGTGAATTCCAAGTTGTGCCCAAGTAATGACTTCAAGAAGTTCCTCAAGTGTACCGTATCCACCTATAGTATTTCCAAAACTTAAACCATTAGAAAAATACATTAATGACACCATTGATACCATGTTCTGTGTATACATGATTGTAATGTTAAGACATGTATGTTTTTGGAAACAAAGTTTATATACAAATAATACCCGGCAACGCTATAAAGGCATCTGCTTGGCGTGCCATTTCGGCTTTTCGTTGATGCATATTTGATACTGGTTTAACTTCACCAACACTTTCTCCAATGATCTAAAGATACCAAAATACTTAAGCTATTATCTGCAAATTTGAAGCAGAAAGCAAAATATCATAACTAAGAGATCGAACTTACCTCTATCGACATAAGCACTTCAGGTATCACCCTGCAACATTAACAATAAATGTCACGCTTAACGTACAAGCATTTATGCATAAAAATATCGAAATCCATGTTTCTTTATCTTCAGTTCAAGCAAAACGTATGTTTAACATACATGGTAAGGTGAGCAAAATAAAAACGTATGTTTAACATACATGGTAAGGTGAGCAAAATAGCCTAGTAGTTAGGGCCTTGGTCAAGTTCGAATTTTGTGATGGCCTGGGGTGAGCTAGAAATGAAAATGGCCACGGAGAGACGCGTACATTAGTGTACGGAGTCGAAATACTTGTTATCCCAGAGTAACGGGACAAAAAAACCCCCTTATTTTTAAAGGCAAGAAATATTATATATTAAAACCCTTATATCTTTAACTTGCAGTTAACAACGTAATGTTATATATAAGCATGTAAAGAGTGGTTGTTATTTTGTAGCATTAGGAAATAAAGTAATTTTTCGAAGTAGTAAATCTATATTTGCCTCCATCGTAACAATCTAAGTATTTGTAAGAAGATTCAGTCATGCATTTCGTAATAATAAGAAAAATAAATAAATAAAGCAGTTAAAGTATACCCTAAGACGTGGCAGCCACCATCAAAGACGGCCTTGGAAACAAGGCCCATCAGCCCAATGCCTCCTCCACCATACACCAAGTCAATCTTCCTTTCAACCTGCACCAATTTTCCATTTTATTTCTTTATTTATTACTCCTATTAATTATATTTATTATTTACACTCTTTTATTTATTTGATAAATACCACAATATTAATCAAACACGTAACTATGTCGTAACATCACACGTTACTAACTGTTTTGTTTATTAATTTATTTGAAAGCTTTTTTTTATTATTGGTCAACAAGTCAATCATCATTAAGCTACAGAGTAACGTTGCAATTTTGATAAACAGAACAGTACATGACAAAAAATATATATTAGGATGCTTATTGATGAATTGACTCAAGCAATCCATCCCGTCCCTTTCTTAGCATTTTTCATTATACTATTATAACAAATAATGTGTACATACGTGTCAAAATGTCCACATATGTTTAAATTAAAATTTTATTTATATGGTGTTCATCCCCTAAAATACGTAGTATATTCTAAGATTCATATATTTAGACATATATTAAAAATTATTTTTAGAAGTTACAATAACTATTATTATTATTATTATTATTATTATTATTATTATTATTATTATTATTATTATTATTATTATTATTATTATTATTATTATACAATTTATTTTTGTTATATTTTTTATTTCAAGAAACTTGTATATCAACCAATCATTATTTCCAAAAATCTAGAGAACAGAATCATTCTTGCATTACTTTAACGAAAATACTATCAATTTATAAACAAATAATGCATCTCTAGTTTATTCAATGACATCTTACTGTCAATTCAAAATTCCTTATAATATCCATGCTTATCATTTTCTATGATTTAACTAATTTATACTTTAAGATCATGAGTAAATAATACTGCTTAATAAATAATAATTCAGTTGTATGATTTCATAAATTTGAAAATATAATTAATATTAAGAAGTTTTTTAATGACAGCCTTAAGGACTATCATTATGATAATTATTGATGCATAAAAGAGTTATACATTCTATTAATAATCTTTAACTTATATTTGAATATAATTTAATCAAACCCTTGTATTATAAGAGTAATTAACAACTTATTACTCGCAAGTTAATTACAAGTGTCTATGCAAAATAAACACTAAAAAGCATTATTTCTATTTCTAATAATCATAATTCATAATACTACTTAAAGGATGTTATAGAACGGTGTATGTAGAGCATACAAATAATCTAGTACCATATAAATTACGCATCCTACATGATTAAAAGTTGAAAGTGTATAACTTTTTCGTCACTTATTTATTTTTCTGTGAAACATATACCATGCATAATTACGTACATAAACCACTTGAAAACATATTCCACACTTAGTGTACATCATTTTGTTATCACTAATAAATTAATTGTTGTATCCGATACCGCTTAGCTAAAACCATTTTCGTATATATATGTTGTATAAGAATGACAATATACTAAAAAAGGATATACGGAGTATGTAATTATGTAAAGACATACCAGTTCGTTGCCGAGTTGAACGGCTGCATGTCGGTAAACCGGATTATTTCCGGAGCTACTACCACAAAAGACACAGATCCGGTTAAACCGCGATGATTTGCCGGTGTTTACCACCGTTACCCCTCCTAGTTTAGGGTGGTTAATACTTTCCATTTATGGAAATATCAATATCCACGTACTTGCTTTTTGGTGCTATATCTAAAAAAGACTATATATAATTTCCCACTTCGTTGTAAGTTGAGAGAAAATATATATAGAATTGGAGAAAGATATGTGAATGGTGTGAGAGTTGGGATTAATTGGCTGTGTTTATATATTTCATTTATATATAAAAAAATTCTATTAACCTCAACACCTGGCAACATCCCACCATCTTATTATTTTATTATAATATTTTATTCATTGTTTTTATTAATTCAAAAAAGAAAAAGAAAAAGACAGAGATGGGATCCCTTTTAAATACTCAATGCAATGCGTGAAACATGATCCAGTTTCTTCTATGCCCTCATGTGCACTACTTCCTCATTTTCATGTATAGAATATATAAATATAGATTTAGAATACTTGTTAAATTAATTTTAATTCTTTTTATTAAACATGAAATATATAACAGACTCTCACTTTTCTATTTCTATTTTACTAAATTGCCTTAGGATTTGTGTGCTCATAAACTTTATTTGACAAAACGTTGATCAAATAGTAAACTTTTAGTCGACACTCACTGTTAATTAAAGTTTATGTTTTTCTGTGATATTATAAACTTTAGGTAATTAATAAAATGTGGCATTTCTCTAAACTATTAAACTAATGGAGAACAATTAAAATTAATTAAAGGATAGGTCTAGTTAAATAAAAGTAATAATACATAATATATAAAAAAAAATATAATATATATATATATATATATATATATATATATATATATATATATGGGTATACTGCCGAAATTAGAAAAATAAAATAAAAATAATACTAATATAAATAAAAGTGGCGGCTAGCAGTTTAAATAAATAAAATAAAATAAAATAAAATACAAATTTAAAAGATAGGTACAATTAATCCTAATCTAAATGGCATAAGGAGTCCTAATCTAGTTCCAACTTCTCAATCCTAGTCCTAATCACTCTTCTAAGCTTATCATTTAGAAGTCCTAATGTGATTATGATTCTAAATCATGCACTATAAAAAGACACCTCTAGCTCCTCACAATTTGCATCAAAAATCACTTGAATTCCTTCTCTTTTCTTTCTTTTGCTCGACAGTTTGATCAACCCCATCACCACCACTTTAGTCGACCAAACCACCACCTTCAAATACTCCTACATCTGCGTTTTCTGCAGCTCATCACCACCTCCACTACCGTCGACCATCACCCCCAAAATAGTCTCCATCACCGCCCTACTGCAGCCTTGTTGATGCTGTCCGTCGAAACCACCACCACAGCCGATACCCTGCAGCTGTTTTTGGCGACTGAAAACACCACCAAAACATCACCCAAAATTGCCTGGTTTGCTGCTATTTTTATGCTATTTCTACGTCCACAAAACAGCCACTGACTCGCCTGTTTTGCACCCTGTTGCTGCTGCATTTTACTGTTTGCTATCCGCCGCCAACCGCCACCAAGAACCACCACTTTTGGTCACTTTTTGGCTCATGTTTTCTGCTTTGCTGCTGTTCGGATTCTTGTCTCCATCCAACACCACTTTTCTTGCTCTTAAAACATCTTAAGGTATCCCTAAATTTCCTAAGTTCATAACACTTTTTAATTTGTTTCTTTTTAAGTATTATGTTAATTATTATGATTATGATCATGAAATTTAATAAAAGTATGATAATATGAATATGATCAATGAATTTGTTAAAAGTATGATTATTTGAATATGATTATGATCATGGTTAATATTAATAAGTTATGGTTGATATTATGAACACTTGAAGATGATAATGAATGTTAAAGTTATGAATACGATTGTGTAATAATAAAAGATGATATTGTATGCATGCATGCATGCATGCACCCATAAAATATGTATATGTATATATGAAATTGAAATTAAAATTTAATTAAAGTATATGTATATATGATGCATGCACCCATAAAATATGTATATGTATATATGAAATTGAAATTAAAATTTAATTAAAGTATATGTATATATGTATCATTATTGAGTTAAGATAATAATTATGATTAGTATGATGATTATGATATATGAATAATATGAACTTAAAACTTTGATCACGAGTATATAAATTGGTAACATGAAAGTATATGTAAATGATGATGTTTAAGTTAAATTTTAATTATGATATATATATATATATATATATATATATAGGGGTAGGATCAAGAGGGAAGTAACCATTCGGGGGGAAGCGGGGGGAAACAAAAACTTTTTTTTTTTTCGTTTTTTGAAAAGACTTTGTTCACGAACATTATAGATGAGATGAAAATATGAACATTTAGTAGAGACACTTTTTGATAAATGTTTTTATTTTGGCGGGAAAACGCTCGAAGAAGTAATATATAACAATTATCGTATTTTTCGAGCATATGTTGAGGTTTTAGCTATTGGGGTTTAGATATTAGGGTTTAGAAATTTAGGGTTTAGGGTTTAGATTTAGGGTTTAGATTTAGGATTTAGATTGATTTTTTAACACGAACGGTTTAGAGTTTAGGGTTTAGGGTTTGGTGTTTTGGGTTTATGGAATAAACTCAAAACACCAAACCCTAAACCCTAAACCCTAAACTCTAAATCGGGCTAAATTTTACTTCACAAAACATGAAAAAAAGACGTTCATATTCTTCACGAACAATATTATCTTGAATGTTATTTTTGTCGATCGTTTTCCCGCCTAAATAATGACATTCATCACGAAGTGTCTCTTCTAAATGTTCATATTTTCGTGTGATCTTGATGCCGGAAAAAAAATTCCAAAAAAAACGAATTTTTTTTTTGCTTCCCCCCGCTTCTCCCCGATTGATTACTTCCCCATTGATCATGCCCCTATATATATATATATATATATATATATATATATATATATATATATATATATATATATATATATATATATATATATATATATATATATTAGTAACATGTGGTAAAGGTTATGCTATATGTATCATATCATAAGATAATAAATATTGATAAGTAAAAGTGTTAAGATAAGGATTATGATAAAGAAATATGGTAAATATAATACTTGAGTTATTAATTATAATAAGGCGATAATTATAAAAGTTTAAAAGATAATAATGATTTAAAAAGTTAAAGATAATTAAGAAAGTGATAAATATACATGAGATAGGATAAAAGACTTAGACTTATCTAGGTTATTTAAACCTAATAATATAAGGTTACTTACAACATAATAATATAAAGTAATAAGATTTAAAGAATAAATATAAATAATATAATAATAATAAAACTTATAACATATTATTATACTATAACATTATAATTCAACTAATATTAATTAATATATTATATTATACTAATTACTAAAACTATAAAGTATAGTAAATAATATTAAACGTATCGTATTCCTATACGCACCTAAAACGTGGAAGCTATAATTATACAGATAATGTATGACTTATACGAACCTCACCGCTACTTACGGTCATGTGGATGATGTCTAGGTTGTCATGATGGGAATTAGGTTTTGGATTAAACGAAAGGTTGTAGACTTATAGTCCAACTGAAAGATCCTGACCCCCGGTTACATCTGGTCATCCCGACTTACTTGATAGCACCGAGGTTTGGGCAAAGTTGTACAACATCTAAACTTGATTATAGTGGACACAACTTGATTGCAAACTCAACAACTCATAAGACTCTTATGAACAGTTACTCGTTATATTGAACAAACTAATGACCAAGTTTATATCTCTAGGTTGAGATCCCGGTCGTTTACTTCCGTTCATTCTTCTCTTTCGTGGAAATAACTTAAACTACTGTTAAGGTGAACTTCATAACCCCGCTTTTTACTATTTCATAAATGTTTTACAAACTTTGAGGTGAGACACATGCTTGCTTTTAAACTGTTTTACGATTTAGACACAAGTGCTCAAACTTTAACTGTGCTGCCATGCTATGTTTCATGCTAAAATCCCTGCCATGATATCGTTAATTGCTATGCATAACGCAAACTTAGTTATTGTGAGTAGGCATATTGAGAGTGACGTCTCTATCCAGGTGATCGTCGGTCAATGGATACATAATAATGATTTCAACGATACTGACAGTTCAAAGTGTCATAGGATAACTTTGTTTAGTTTCGATATCATACACTTCAGCACTACTTTTAACTGATATGGATATATCAACTATTTTAACTAAATCTTGTGGTCAAAAACTTTGGTAGTTTGCTAAAATAAACCTATGAATTCACCAATCATTTTGGTTGATAGTTGAAGCATGTTTTGTCTCAGGTGATGACTGCTACAGATTACTTGCTACTTGGACTATGCTGCTATGGACTCCGCATTTTATATTTATGTTATTGCATTAAAACAATTACATTTACAATTTAGTTTTTCATTTCTAATGACAATTTGATTTCCGCTGCTTTAATATATTGGATTTTAATAAAAAACGTCTCATTTAAAGTCGTTCTCGCTTTTACACTTGTGTTTTGGTATTGATTAGTCACAGTTACCCCCGAACCCATTTAGGGGGTGTGACAAAATATGTCTCAGATATTTAGCCATTAAAATTATAATAACAAGATAGTCTAGTGGTCGGTGCAATTAGCAGTAACAAATTTAGGATAACAATTCAATAAAGAATTTCAAAGATAATTGGATCTCAAAGGTACTTTACCGATTATTTACCTCTTAAAAACTATAGATTTTTAAAAATATATTGAGTCATATAATTAAATTTAGTGAGTGTCCTATACAATTTAAAAAATGCATTGTATAATTTTTTTTACATTAGTGGTAATGGCCACAAAGTAATCATGTTGGACTGTATCCTCCTGATTAGCATGAATGAGAAAAATATAGGGTCAGATTACTCGTCCTCCAAGGTAGCCCAAACGGTAAAAATATGAGTTAGATTACTCGTCCTCCAGAATAACCTGAACGGGAAAAACCTTCTACATTATAATTATAATCATTATCATTATAATTATAATTATAATCAACTGAAATGTCCCGTTCATATTGATTATAAACATTCTATATTAATTGACTTCGTTGCGAGGTTTTGACCTCTATATGAGACATTTTTCAAAGACTGCATTCATTTTTAAAACAACCATACCTTTATTTTATCGATAAAGGTTTAAAAAAAAAGTATTACGTAGATTATCAAATAATGATAATCTAAAATATACCGTTTACACACGACCATTACATAATGGTTTACAATAAGAATATATTACATTAAAAATAAGTTTCTTGAATGCAGTTTTTACATAATATCATAAAAGCATGGACTCCAAATCTTATCCTTATTTTAGTATGCAACAGCGGAAGCTCTTAATAATCACCTGAGAATAAACATGCTTAAAACATCAACAAAAATGTTGGTGAGTTATAGGTTTAACCTATATATTATCAAATCATAATAATAGACCACAAGATTTCATATTTCAATATACATCCCATACATAGAGATAAAATTCATTCATATGGTGAACACCTGGTAACCGACATTAACAAGATGCATATAAGAATATCCCCTATCATTCCGGAAAATCCTTCGGACATGATAAAAACGAATTCGAAGTACTAAAGCATCCGGTACTTTGGATGGGGTTCGTTAGGCCCAATAGATCTATCTTTAGGATTCTCGTCAATTAGTAGATCGGTTTACTAATTCTTAGGTTACCAAGCAAAAGGGGCATATTCGGCTTCGATCATTCACCCATATAATGTAGTTTCATTTACTTGTGTCTATTTCGTAAAACATTTATAAAACTGCATGTATTCTCATCCCAAAAATATTAGATTTTAAAAGTGGGACTATAACTCACTTTCACAGATTTTTACTTCGTCGGGAAGTAAGACTTGGCCACTGGTCGATTCACGAACCTATAACAAATATGTACATATATATCAAAGTATGTTCAAAAATGTATTTACAACATTTTTAATACGTTTTAATGTTTTAAGTTTATTAAGTCAGCTGTCCTCGTTAGTAACCTACAACTAGTTGTCCACAATTAGATGTACAGAAATAAATCGATATATATTATCTTGAATCAATCTACGACCCAGTGTATACACGTCTCAGGCTAGATCACAACTCAAAGTATATATATTTTTGGAATCAACCTCAACCCTGTATAGCTAACTCCAACATTACTGCATATAGAGTGTCTATGGTTGTTCCAAATAATATATATAGATGGGTCGATATGATATGTCAAAATATTTGCATACGTGTCTATGATATCTCAAGATTACATAATATATTAGAATATATGTATAATACAATATAAGTTAGCTAGGATATGATTTGTATAGAATTGTTACAATATTTTCCGTAGCTACAACAATCAAAAAATATCCAATCTTGTTTTACCCATAACTTCTTCGTTTTAAATCCGTTTTGAGTGTTTCAAGTTGCTATGGTTTCATATTGAACTTAAGTTTATGAATCTAAACAAAAAAAGAATAAGTTTATAGTCAGAAATACAGGTTACAAGTCATTTTTGTAAAGGTAGTCATTTCAGTCGAAAGAACGACGTCTAGATGACCATTTTGGAAAACATACTTCCACTTTGAGTTTAACCTTGATTTTTGGATATAGTTTCATGTTCATAAGAAAAATCATTTTCCCATAAGAACAACTTTTAAATCAAAGTTTATCATAGTTTTTAATTAACTAACCCAAAACAGCCCGCGGTGTTACTACGACGGCGTATATCCTGTTTTACGGTGTTTTTCGTATTTTTCGGTTTTAAATCATTAAGTTAGCATATCATATAGATATAGAACATGTGTTTAGTTGATTTTAAAAGTCAAGTTAGAAGGATTAACTTTTGTTTGCGAACAAGTTTAGAATTAACTAAACTATGTTCTAGTGATTTCAAGTTTAAACCTTCGAATAAGGTAGTTTTATATATATGAATCGAATGATGTTATGAACATCATTACTACCTCTGGTTTTTTGGATAAACCTACTGGAAATGAGAAAAATAGATCTAGCTTCAAAGGATCCTTGGATGGCTTGAAAGTTCTTGAAGCAGAATCATGACACGAAAACAAGTTCAAGTAAGATTTCCACTCGAAATAAGATTGTTATAGTTATAGAAATTGAATCAAAGTTTGAATATGAGTATTACCTTGTATTAGAAAGATATCTTACTGTAAATAAGAAAGATTTCTTGAGGTTGGATGATCACTTTACAAGATTGGAAGTAAGCTAGCAAACTTGGAAGTATTCTTGATTTTATGAAACTAGAACTTATAGAATTTATGAAGAACACTTAGAACTTGAAGATAGAACTTAAGAGAGATCAATTAGATGAAGAAAATTGAAGAATTAAAGTGTTTGTAGGTGTTTTTGGTCGTTGGTATATGGATTAGATATAAAGGATGTGTAATTTTGTTTACTTGTAAATAAGTCATGAAAGATTACTAATATATTTGTAATTTTATGAGATATTTCATGCTAGTTGCCAAATGATAGTTCCCACATGTGCTAG
This sequence comes from Rutidosis leptorrhynchoides, assembly GCF_046630445.1. Lineage (NCBI taxonomy): Eukaryota > Viridiplantae > Streptophyta > Magnoliopsida > Asterales > Asteraceae > Rutidosis > Rutidosis leptorrhynchoides. The sequence continues at coordinate 30,482,147 of NC_092333.1, forward strand.
GTGACTCACATGGGCTGCTAAGAGCTGATCATTGGAGTGTATATACCAATAGTACATACATCTAAAAGCTGTGTATTGTACGAGTACTAATACGGGTGCATACGAGTAGAATTGTTGATGAAACTTGAACGAGGATGTAATTGTAAGCATTTTTGTTAAGTAGAAGTATTTTGATAAGTGTCTTTAAGTCTTTCAAAAGTGTATGAATACATATTAAAACACTACATGTATATTGATGTGAAGCGAGGTGTATATAAAATAGTTATTAATTTTACTAGGAAATACTATTTAATACGATACAATTTTACACAAGATATTTATTTATTTATAGAATGGATATACTTAAACCTTGCTACAACACTTATAGGCAGTGTACCTAATCGTACAGTAGTGTAGTTTTTAGTAAGTCCGGTTCGTTCCACAGGGAAATCTTTAAACAAAGCTCAACGCTATATTAGTTTACTTTTATAAAAATACAATTATATATATAAGTAATATTATTATTATAAAGGGGGGTTTTACCGTTTAATGACCGGTTTGTCGATTTTAAAACTTTAGTCGCAGTTAAAACCTAATGTAAAATATTAAATAAATACAAGACTTAAATTAAAGCGTAAAGTAAATAACGATAATGAAATTGCGAATAATAAAATTGCGATAATTAAAAAGTACGATAATTAAAAAGTACGATAATTAAAAGTGCGATAAAATAAAATAAATAAAAGTGCGATAATTAGAAGTGCAATTAAATATAAAATAAAGGAAATTAAATATGAAATAAAAGAATTATGCTTATTTAAACTTCCGTAATCATGATGTTTGACGTGTTGATTTTAGTTTTATGCCCATGAGTTAATTGTCCTTTGTCCTGGATTATTTAATATGTCCGTCTGGTTTTTGTCCATAACAGTCCATCAGTCATAAATATAAAATGCGAGTGTCCTCATCAAATTATTATTATACCCGAAGTTAAATATTCCAACTAATTGGGGATTCGAATTGTAACAAGGTTTTAATACTTTGTTTAATGAATACACCAGGTTATCGACTGCGTGTAAACCAAGGTTTTACTACTTTGTTAACAATTACACCAATTACCCTTGAATGTAATTTCACCCCTGTTTTAATTATTCTAGTGGCTATTAATCCATTCCCGTGTCCGGTTAAATGAACGATTATTCGTACATATAAATTCCCCGCCCATCGTGTCCGATCGAGTGTATATGGTAATTTATAGGGACGCCCAATTGTAAATCTTTATATTAACATTAACAAACTTTCATTTAGTTAAAAAAATATAAAGCCCATTAATAGCCCATAGTCTAGTTTCCACAAGTGTCGTTCTTTTGTCCAAACCCCAATTATGGTACAAAGCCCAATTACCCAATTTTAGTAATTAGCCCAACATCATGATTACTTCGTTTTAAATAAGCATAATAATAACTTAGCTACGAGACATTAATGTAAAAAGGTTGAACATAACTTACAATGATTAAAAATAGCGTAGCGTTACACGGACAGAATTTCGACTTACACCCTTACAACATTCGCTAACATACCCTTATTATTAGAATTATAATTAAAATTAAAATTAAAATATAAATTATAAATATAAATATATTTACTCGTATGAATGAGATGAAAAAAGATGATATATTTTGATCAGAATTCGGTTGGCTTTATAGCCAGAGTTGAAAATTGGGGCTCCGCGACTCGCGGCAAAATGCCCTTAAAACTCCGCGAGTCGCGGAGATATATTTACAGCTCACACCCTTGGAGTTTCTTGCTGCCGACGGTTTTTAATATATATATATAATATATATATAATTAATATAATTAATTATATATTATATTATATTTATATACATAGTTAACTTGTAATTTTTAGTCCGTTGCGTCGAGCGTTAAGAGTTGACTCTGGTCCCGGTTCCGGATTTTCGAACGTCCTCGCGTACAATTTAATATCTTGTACTTTGCGTTTTGAATCTTGTACTCTTGTGATTTCGAGATGTTTCTTATCAATAATTGGAACCTTTTTGATTGTCTTTTGTTCTTTTGAGCTTTTTGGTCATTTGCGTCTTCAATTCGTCGAATCTGTCTTTTGTCTTCACCTTTTATTATTTAAACGAATATCACTTGTAAATAGAACAATTGCAACTAAAAGCTTGTCTTTCTTGAGGAATAATGCTATGAAATATATGTTCGTTTTTAGCATTATCAAATATTCCCACACTTGAGCGTTGCTTGTCCTCAAGCAATATTGTCTTGAAATACTAGAATCACTTCTTTATTCTTCACACTTTGTACATCAGTGATTTCTATACGGCGATATAAACAATGGTAGTAACGATATGGTTTACAGTCCCACATGACTATAAAAATTTAGATCCATTAAGGAAATTGGATCTTTATGAAAACATTTGATCTTTTGAAAATTAAATCTAGTTTTTACCCTAGATAAGTTTTCCGGAATAACCCTTTACCGGTGTTTGCAAAATATTTTTGTGGGTTTGGTGGGTTTTAGATTTGAAAATTTTAGCTCAAAACTTGCGGTTTTGTGTCACCCACTTGCTAACCTTGTATTTGGAAAGCAACACGTCCAGTTTACTTGTCCCGTATATTACCTTTCGGCAAACTACCGTCCGGTTGTAAAGGAAAGCGTTGAACAAGCAACTGTTAAGGCAATGTCCCGTGACATGCTTTTGATTATGGTCTATAACGTGTCGGACGCAATTACTATCCTTGGTAGGAGCAATAGTAAAGCTCGCCCTTATAATTTTTCGGTCTGGCACAAGGTCCTGTCTTTGACCATGCTATTCAACCACCGTTCTTACGGTTGACACCCGATTTAGTTCAGGTGACCTAATGAATTCCAGGTGAATTCCTAGGATTTTACGTTCAATGGTAATGAACGCATTGAAAATAGGGTTTTCAGAAAACAAATCGGTTTATAATTTTGATCAAAATATTTTCTCGTTTAAGCTCGAGTTTAGATATCATTGAATTCCATGAGTTTGAATTCTCAATCTTTAAGGTCAATCTCTAGGATTGAGTAATATCAGTCTTAAAAGCTGATTTTTAATCTTTAAGGAGATTATCCTTTCTGGGGATCTGATTCATTAGTCTTATCCAGCTAATTTGCATGGTGCCCCCCCATTGTATGAGATAAATCCTTCTCATGGTTAGGATAAATCTGACCACTTGGCGACCCTGTTTAATGCTGAGGTCTGTGGATTTCCTGCTGATTTTAGTGATGACTTTTCTAGATTTTTCGTCAACCTACAGCTGGTCTGGACGACAACTTCATGACCTAAATCAAGAAGCGCGTGTCTTTTTCGGAAGACTTTACTTCCTTTTAATGATGGAATTGATTCATCGTGTAGATCCATCTTTTCTTTTCTTTCATTGGGTAAAACAGTTTAGTTTAGTCCAAAGCAAAAGTATTTTCAATTATTTGTTACAGATATATGTGACATATGTTTAAGATAACTTGGTAAATTTTCCCACACTTGGCTTTTTATTTTTCTTTTTATCGTCCTCTATTCCATTTTAAATGAATTTTAACATTTTAGTTTGTTTCTCAATTTATGTCCTTTCCGAGGTAACAATAATTTCGGTGTTAAAACCTAGTTTTATCGTTCATAAATATGTATAAACATGATTTGAATTCATTTAATTGAAAAATTTTACTAGAATTGGGTAGTCAGTATATAAGACTAGGGCTGTTCTTTTTTATCAGAGAGCACTAGATTCTAATACAACTACTGCTTTACTAGTATTTTTAATGGTAACCAAGTGTATAAAGTAAATTTTTTTTTTTTTTTTTTTTTTTTTTTTTTATAATCCTTAACTTATAAAACAATTAAGAAATTAATTTTAAAATTTTGTTTCCCTTGTTATTTAGGACGAGGTCGTTTCGGATCGATGTCCTTGTCCGTCCCTCGACAAAATTTTAAAATTTGTCTTTTAGTAGCGATTGTTTTAAAAGCTAAGATTTTTGGGTTTTTTAATTTTTTTGGCATACTTTAAATCAATAAGATTAAAAATAATGATAATAAAAGTTCTCGTCCCTCCCTCGGGTAAAGCAATTTCGGTTCAAAGACCTAGTCTTCAACTTACGACGAATTTTAAAAATCATATTCTTAACTTAATGAGATAAAGTAAATTTTTGTTTTTAAATTCACACAACTTAAATATAAAATTCAAAATTAAAAATTAAAAATTCACACCAAACTTAAAATTTGAAATGCATAAAATTAAAAATTCATATTTTAAAAATTAGAAATTCACACCAAACTTAATTTAAAAATTCATATTATAAATTCATGCCAAACTTATATTAATTTTTCAAATATTTACAATTTTAAATATATTGTTTTTACAAAATTTACAATATTAATTTAAGATTTAAATATTAATTTTAAAAACATAATAAAATTAAAAATCTTTTTTTCTTTTTATCCCACTTTAATCAATCAAATATTATCAAAAATATGCGCCCCTCTTTTCGGTAAAGTAATTTCGGTTCCAAGACCTAATTTAACTCATGACGAATTTTTGAAATATTTTGGGTTGATTGATTAAAGATATTTATACCTTAAGAATAAACGTTAAATTTCGCAGTGATGTAATAAATTTTTGAAGGATATCAATAATTTCGGTCGCCAAACCTAATTTTATTTAATACCAATTTAATACTTTTTAGCGAACAAATTAGCGTTTATTATCAAAAGGTTAAAAATAAAAATAAAAATAAAAACTGTACAGACATACCTGTGAAATAGATTTCTTAGTTATATGATCTATTATATTCATAAGATAGTCGGTTTAATTGGTTTTTCATGGCTGCATAGGCGTAACCTCGAGCATTCATTGTCTTTTCTTCTAAACATATGAACGGTCCGTCTCTGCATAAAGTAACAAATTCGGTATTTGAATAGGTTTGATTATTTGAACATTTACCTCCATGTGACCATTTTCCGCATTTGTGACATCGTTCTAGGTGTCGTGCTCTTCTTTTTGCTGCGGATTTTGATTTTCCTTTACCAAATTGTAACTTATTATCTTCGCATCTGGATCCTTTTCTAACTCCGTCCATTCTTTCTCTGATTACTGATACTAATTCACTCGGTAGTATATCATTATTTCTTTTAGTGATCAAAGCGTGTAGCATTAGACCATGGTTTAGTTCACAGGCAGTCTTCATTTTGTAAAAACCTAAAAAAAATAAAAATTCAGAATGGGGGGAGAAGACTAGTTCTTTAGGGTCTGCTAGGGAAAGACCATACGTGTTCCATTTTCGAGAACTACACGAAAATAGACAATCTAACTCTAACAGAAATACATATTATCCTTTAAAGACTTGATTCTCCCCACACTTAGTTAGCTGTGGTGTCGAAATTGTGATTAACTTCATTGTCGACTTCCATCGGACCATGTATGTAGTGTTTAACTCTGTGACCATTAACCTTAAATTCCATCCCATTTGAATTTATTAATTCTATCGTTCCGTATGGGAAAACTCTTTTGACTATGAATGGTCCAGACCATCTTGATTTCAATTTTCCAGGAAATAGCTTGAATCGTGAATTGAAAAGAAGAACTCTGTCTCCTTCTTTAAATTCTTTTGAACTTCTGATTCTTTTATCATGCCATTTCTTCGTTCTTTCTTTATAGATTAACGAATTCTCGTATGCTTCATGTCTTAATTTTTCTAATTCGTTTAGTTGACTTAATCGTAGACGTCCGGCTTCATGTAAATCAAGGTTACATGTCTTCAAAGCCCAAAATGCTTTGTGTTCAATTTCTACTGGAAGATGACATGCTTTTCCATAAACAAGTCTAAAGGGTGTGGTTCCAATTGGAGTTTTGTAGGCTGTTCTAAAAGCCCAGAGTGCATCCTCCAATTTAATGGACCATTCCTTCGGATTTGATCCTACGGTTTTCTCTAGAATACGTTTTAAAGCTCGGTTGGTATTTTCAACTTGTCCACTTGTTTGTGGATGATATGCGGTGGAGATTTTATGAGTTACTCCATATCTTTTAAGAACTTTCTCAAGTTGATTATTACAGAAATGAGTACCCCGATCACTTATTAAAGCTTTCGGTGTTCCAAACCTTGCAAAAAGACGTTTTAAAAAGTTGACTACAACTCGTGCATCGTTAGTTGGGAGAGCTTGTGCTTCCGCCCATTTAGATACATAATCAATGGCTACGAGTATATATAGATTATTATGAGATTTTGGAAATGGACCCATAAAGTCAATACCCCAAATGTCAAATACTTCACATACTTGGATGACATTTTGTGGCATTTCATCACGTTGACTTATTTTTCCGGCCCTTTGACATGCATCACAGGATTTGCAAAGAAGGTGTGCGTCTTTGTAAATTGTAGGCCAATAGAATCCAGCTTCATAAACTTTTCTTGCTGTTAGTTGAGGCCCATAATGCCCTCCTGTTGGTCCTGTGTGACAATGGTTTAAAATTTTACTAGCTTCATCTCCAAATACACATCGGCGTATTATTCCATCGGGACAACTTTTAAACAGATGTGGATCTTCCCAGAAATAGTGTTTTATATCACTGAAGAATTTCTTTCGTCTTTGGTACGATAATCCTTTTTCAAGGAATCCACAAACTAAGTAGTTTGCATAGTCTGCAAACCATGGGATTTCTTTATAATCTATCTTCAATAGATATTCATCAGGAAAGTTGTCTTGTATGGCCGATTCATTCAGAACTTTTAATTCGGGATTTTCAAGACGAGAAAGATGATCAGCGGCGAGATTTTCTGCTCCTTTTTTATCTCGGATTTCAATATCAAACTCTTGTAAGAGTAAGATCCAACGGATTAATCTTGGTTTAGCATCTTGTTTTGAAAATAGGTATCTAAGAGCAGAATGGTCGGTATAGACCACCGTTTTTGCTAGAACGAGATATGATCGAAATTTGTCAAAAGCAAAGACAATAGCAAGGAGTTCTTTTTCAGTAGTTGTATAGTTCGTTTGTGCTCCTTGTAATGTCTTACTAGCATAATATATAGGTTGAAATCGTTTTTCAATCCTTTGTCCTAAAACGGCTCCCATTGCAAAATCACTTGCATCGCACATTAGTTCAAATGGTAGATTCCAATTTGGTGTTATCATGATCGGTGCATTAGTGAGTTTCTCTTTAAGAATATTAAAAGATTTGATACACTCATCTGAAAAGATGAATGGCGCATCCTTTTCTAGGAGTTTATTCATAGGAGTGGCAATTTTAGAAAAATCTTTTATAAAACGTCGGTAAAAACCGGCATGCCCTAGAAAACTCCTAATTCCTCTAACATTTGTGGGATGTGGAAGTTTAGCAATTACATCTACTTTAGCTCTATCCACTTCAATTCCTTCTTTTGAAATTTTATGTCCAAGAACGATGCCTTCTTTAACCATGAAATGGCATTTCTCCCAATTAAGTACTAGATTTGATTTTTCGCATCTAATTAGCATTCGTTCCAGATTAACTAGACATGATTTAAATGTATCACCGAAGACTGAAAAGTCATCCATGAATACTTCCATGCATTCTTCTATCATGTCGTGAAAAATCGCCATCATACACCTTTGAAAGGTTGCAGGGGCGTTACAAAGTCCAAATGGCATGCGTTTGTAAGCAAAAGTACCATAAGGGCACGTAAATGTGGTTTTCTCTTGATCTTCGGGTGCTATTGGAATTTGAAAATATCCGGAAAATCCATCTAGAAAACAATAGTAACTATTTCCGGCTAATCTTTCCAACATTTGATCTATGAAAGGTAAGGGAAAGTGATCTTTTCTGGTGGCGTCATTTAATTTTCTATAATCAATACATACACGCCATCCTGTTACAGTCCTAGTAGGAATAAGCTCATTTTTCTCATTTGTGATGACAGTCATGCCACCCTTCTTAGGTACGCATTGAACTGGGCTTACCCATGGACTATCAGAAATTGGATATATCAAACCTGCATCTAGCAGTTTAATAATCTCTTTCTTAACTACATCTTGCATATTAGGATTTAGTCTTCGTTGGCGTTGCACATACGTTTTATGACCTTCTTCCATAAGGATTTTATGTGTGCAATACGAAGGACTTATTCCTTTAATATCATGAATCTTCCATGCAATGGCTGGTTTATGAGCTTTCAACACAGAAATGAGCTGTGATTTCTCATTTTCAGTAAGAGAAGACGATATTATTACAGGTAATTCAGATTCACCATGTAAATAAGCGTATTCCAAATGGTTTGGAAGTGGCTTTAACTCTAATTTCGGAGGTTCTTCTATCGATGATTTATATCGGTATCTGTCTTCTTCTTTTAGCATTTGAATTTCTTCTGTTGTTGGTTCATATCCATTAGCTATAAGTGTAGCTAACATTTCAGCTTTATCAATTGGTTCATTACTTTCTCCTAAAGAACATTCTCCTGTTCCTTGTAATTCTGGAAATTCTTCTAATAATTCTGCATGTGCATCTATAGTTTGAATATAATAACATGTATCATCTGCAGATTGTGGTTGTTGCATTGCTCTATCAACTGAAAAGGTAACACTCTCATCCTCTATACTTAGGGTCAGTTTCTTACCGAACACGTCTATCATTGCTTTAGCCGTGTTTAAGAATGGTCTTCCTAATATGAGAGGAACTTGAGAATCTTCTTCCATGTCCAAAACAACAAAATCTACTGGAAATACTAAAGTACCAACTTTAACTAGCATGTTCTCCATTATCCCTCTAGGATATTTTATTGATCTATCGGCTAGTTGTATGCTTATTCTTGTTGGTTTCAATTCTCCAAGGTCTAGTTTAGCGTATAGTGAATACGGCATTAGATTTATACTAGCACCTAAATCTGCTAATGCTTCTATTGAACTAAGACTACCCAGAAAACATGGAATTGTGAAACTTCCTGGATCAGATAGTTTTTCTGGTATCTTATTCAACAGCACTGCTGAACAATTAGCATTCATAGTAACAGCCGAGAGTTCTTCCATTTTCTTTCTATTCGTGATTAGATCTTTCAAGAATTTAGCATATCTTGGCATTCCTGAAATTACATCAATGAAAGGAAGATTTACATTTATCTGTTTAAACATATCCAAGAATTTGGATTGCTCGGCTTCAAGTTTTTCCTTCTTCATTTTACTCGGATAAGGAAGTGGTGGTTGGTATGGTTTAACATAAGGTTTATCCTTAACTGTGTTATCTTCATTAACCTTTTCAACTACCGGTTCTTTTTCCTTCTCTTGATCAGGTTGTGGTTCTTGTGTAGTAGGAATAGTTTCATCAGAAGTTACTGGTATTTCAGGTGGTTTAAGTGTTGTTCCACTTCTTGTGGTAATAGCTTTAGCTGTTTCATTCCGGGGGTTAGCATTTGTATCGCTTGGTAGACTTCCCGGTTTTCTTTCACTTATTAACCTTGCTAGGTTACTTACTTCTTGTTCTAGATTTTGAATAGAAGCTTGTTGATTTCTAAATGCTTGAGCATTTTGTTCATTGGTTTGTTTTTGAGATGTGAAAAACTGCGTTTGAGTTTCAACTAGCTTCGTCATCATATCTTCTAAATTCGGCTTTTTATCATCGGTTTGTTGTGGTGGTTTGTTTTGAAAATTCGGTCTTTGCTGATTATAAGTATTATTGGATACTTGTTGATTGCTAGGACCTTGTTGGTTGTTGTATGGAATATTTCGGTTATAATTCTGGTTTTGATTGTAAATCGGTCTTGGCGGTTGATAATTATTCTGATAATTATTTCCAGGTCTTTGGTTTATGTATGAAATATTCTCTCTTTGTTCCATTGTTAATTCAATACTGAGACAATCTTTTGTCAAATGTGGTCCTCCACACTGCTCACAACTAATTCGTATTGAGTGAATATCCTTAGTCATCTTTTCCATTCGTCTCTCGAAAGCATCTATCTTTGCAGAAATGGAATCTAAGTCATGGCTAGAATCGGCTCTAGCTGCTTTAGATGATCTAATGATGTCTTTTTCTTGGTGCCACTCATGTGAGTGGGAAGCAGTGTTATCAATAATTTTGTAAGCATCAGTTTCGGTTTTCTTCATAATCGAACCACCAGCTGCTATATCTATATCTTTTCTTGTAGTGATGTCGCATCCTCGGTAGAATATTTGTACTATTTGACAGGTGTCTAAACCATGTTGCGGACATCCTCTTAACAACTTTCCATATCTTGTCCACGCTTCATATAGAGTTTCATTTGGCTTCTGTGTAAACGTAACAATTTCTGCTTGAAGTCTTACGGCTTTAGATGCAGGAAAGAATTGTTTAAGAAATTTGTCAATTAAAACATCCCATGTATCGATCGCTCCTTCAGGTAACGATTCCAACCAATCTTTGGCTTCTCCCTTTAAAGTCCAGGGAAATAACATGAGATATATCTGTTCATCCTCCACTTCTCGTATTTTTAATAGTGTGCAGATCCTATTAAAGGTACGTAGATGTTCATTTGGATCTTCCTTCGGCGCACCACTAAATTGGCATTGATTAGTCACCATGTGTAGAATTTGTCCTTTGATTTCATAATCTGGCGCATTAATGTCTGGATGAGTAATTGCGTGACCTTGGCCAGTGCGTTTAGCTCTCATTCGGTCTTCCATACTTAAAGGTTCCAGATTCTCCATAATTGAATTTGTTGAATCGGTATCACTAGATGATTCTGATTTAATAGTTCGTTCCTCAACAATCTCTGTTTGAATGATTGGTGGTTCCGGAGGAAAGTTTAATGGTTCAGGATCTATGAACCGTTCCTGAATATTTTCTGGATTCTCAATTGTGAGGTTGGGTTCAAAAAATGGATTATCGGAAATTTGAACTGAAGTACTTGGTCGACTGGATGACGATTCTAAAGAAAAATCAACGGCGGTTATATTTGTTAAACGATGTCTTGATCGAGTTACAGGTGGTGAACGTACAAAAGGTGATGAACGTCTTGCTCGGTGCATTCACTGAATATCCTATTAGTTTTAAAAAAGAAAGAAAAATTATAATAAGTTATCCAATCAATAGACTTTTCTGATTTTGCCCACGTTTCGAATAGCCAAAAGATGCAGCAGAGGGGCAGGATTCGTTTGGTCTCAATATAATTGAGGACTGTTTGGCTCCAATAACCCGGTCCACGTACAAATCCAACTATTACTACGAACCAGAAAATTTTGATGTCTATTAATTTAACCACTTAAAATAAATTTTCGTAATTTTAAGAAATTTAGATAAGAAGTAGAAAAAATTCTAAGTCCTAAAAACTAGAATAGCGAGAAATAAGAGAGAAAAAGAATTCGTCGCAAAAGGTTGAAAAAGGAAAAGAAAAAAAAAAAAAATGGTTGAAAAATAAAAGGTGACGGAAAAATAAAAGAAACTTATCAAAACTTAAAAATACTTAACTAACCTAACCTTATTACTACAACTAACTTAAAATTATAATCGTAAATTGAAATTACTAATTGGAATGATAATTGGTACATAGTAAAAGGTGTCTAAAAATATTAAAGCTTACAGTAGAAACTAAATCCCAAATGGAAATAACTTAAAAAGAAACTAAAACTTAAAAAGGCGTCGCAAAATTCTAAAGCACCTAAATCTTAGTCTAAAGAAAAAGCACTTAAGGAATTCTACGGCAAAGCCTAAAAATCTAGGAGTAAAAATAACTATAGCAAAAACTAAGTTTAAAATTAAAAAAATGAGCTAAAAAATATAAATATTACGCTACAACGATTAAAAAGGGACAAAATATAAAAATATACAAAAAGTTGTAAAAAGTACAATTTTTTATAAAAATTTTATTTTTATATTATTTATTTTATAAAACTACTAATTTTATAATTTTATTAAACTAATTTATACTAAATACATTAAATTAAATAAAAAGTAAAATTAAAAATAAAACTAATAATAATAATAATACAAATTAGGTAATAATAATAATTAATTAATAATATCCGTAATTAATGCTCGATTAGGGCTTCCTTGTCGCCTGTCAGATGATCTCCGCGAGTCGCGGCAATTAAAGAAGAAAACCCCGCGAGTCGCGGGGTTCAGAATTTGAGCTGACAGATTTATCTTTTTACGCGTTTTTCTTTTTTTTTTTTATTTTTTTTTATTTTCTGTTTTCTGTTTTTTAAATAAATAAAAGATTTTAAAATAAAACTTATATTTTTATAAACTAAAATAGAAATAAAGAAACTTATAAAACTTAAATATTTAACAAAATCTTAAAAATACTAATATTTTTTTTTTTTTTTTTTTTTCTTTTTATATTTTCGAATATTTAAAACGTATTTTTACAAAAACGACTTTTAATAAAAGTAACTAAAAATCTTTTTTTTTATATTAGCGTTGCGCTTCCGGTTTTTAAGATAAGTCCCCGGCAGCGGCGCCAAAAATAACTTGATGTGAAGCGAGGTGTATATAAAATAGTTATTAATTTTACTAGGAAATACTATTTAATACGATACAATTTTACACAAGATATTTATTTATTTATAGAATGGATATACTTAAACCTTGCTACAACACTTATAGGCAGTGTACCTAATCGTACAGTAGTGTAGTTTTTAGTAAGTCCGGTTCGTTCCACAGGGAAATCTTTAAACAAAGCTCAACGCTATATTAGTTTACTTTTATAAAAATACAATTATATATATAAGTAATATTATTATTATAAAGGGGGGTTTTACCGTTTAATGACCGGTTTGTCGATTTTAAAACTTTAGTCGCAGTTAAAACCTAATGTAAAATATTAAATAAATACAAGACTTAAATTAAAGCGTAAAGTAAATAACGATAATGAAATTGCGAATAATAAAATTGCGATAATTAAAAAGTACGATAATTAAAAAGTACGATAATTAAAAGTGCGATAAAATAAAATAAATAAAAGTGCGATAATTAGAAGTGCAATTAAATATAAAATAAAGGAAATTAAATATGAAATAAAAGAATTATGCTTATTTAAACTTCCGTAATCATGATGTTTGACGTGTTGATTTTAGTTTTATGCCCATGGGTTAATTGTCCTTTGTCCTGGATTATTTAATATGTCCGTCTGGTTTTTGTCCATAACAGTCCATCAGTCATAAATATAAAATGCGAGTGTCCTCATCAAATTATTATTATACCCGAAGTTAAATATTCCAACTAATTGGGGATTCGAATTGTAACAAGGTTTTAATACTTTGTTTAATGAATACACCAGGTTATCGACTGCGTGTAAACCAAGGTTTTACTACTTTGTTAACAATTACACCAATTACCCTTGAATGTAATTTCACCCCTGTTTTAATTATTCTAGTGGCTATTAATCCATTCCCGTGTCCGGTTAAATGAACGATTATTCGTACATATAAATTCCCCGCCCATCGTGTCCGATCGAGTGTATATGGTAATTTATAGGGACGCCCAATTGTAAATCTTTATATTAACATTAACAAACTTTCATTTAGTTAAACAAATATAAAGCCCATTAATAGCCCATAGTCTAGTTTCCACAAGTGTCGTTCTTTTGTCCAAACCCCAATTATGGTACAAAGCCCAATTACCCAATTTTAGTAATTAGCCCAACATCATGATTACTTCGTTTTAAATAAGCATAATAATAACTTAGCTACGAGACATTAATGTAAAAAGGTTGAACATAACTTACAATGATTAAAAATAGCGTAGCGTTACACGGACAGAATTTCGACTTACACCCTTACAACATTCGCTAACATACCCTTATTATTAGAATTATAATTAAAATTAAAATATAAATTATAAATATAAATATATTTACTCGTATGAATGAGAAGAAAAAAGATGATATATTTTGATCAGAATTCGGTTGGCTTTATAGCCAGAGTTGAAAATTGGGGCTCCGCGACTCGCGGCAAAATGCCCTTAAAACTCCGCGAGTCACGGAGATATATTTACAGCTCACACCCTTGGAGTTTCTTGCTGCCGACGGTTTTTAATATATATATATAATATATATATAATTAATATAATTAATTATATATTATATTATATTTATATACATAGTTAACTTGTAATTTTTAGTCCGTTGCGTCGAGCGTTAAGAGTTGACTCTGGTCCCGGTTCCGGATTTTCGAACGTCCTCGCGTACAATTTAATATCTTGTACTTTGCGTTTTGAATCTTGTACTCTTGTGATTTCGAGATGTTTCTTATCAATAATTGGAACCTTTTTGATTGTCTTTTGTTCTTTTGAGCTTTTTGGTCGTTTGCGTCTTCAATTCGTCGAATCTGTCTTTTGTCTTCACCTTTTATTATTTAAACGAATATCACTTGTAAATAGAACAATTGCAACTAAAAGCTTGTCTTTCTTGAGGAATAATGCTATGAAATATATGTTCGTTTTTAGCATTATCATATATACATTTTAACTGAGTCGTTAAGTCATCATTAGTCGTTACATGTAAATGTTGATTTGAAACCTTTAAGTTAACGATCTTGTTAAATGTTGTTAACCCAATGTTTATTATATCTAATGAGATGTTAAATTATTATATTATCATGATATTATGATATATTAATATATCTTAATATGATATATATACATTTAAATGTCGTTACAACGATAATCGTTACATATATGTCTCGTTTCGAAATCCTTAAGTTAGTAGTCTTGTTTTTACATATGTAGTTCATTGTTAATATACATAATGACATGTTTACATATCATTTATCATGATTAAACATAGTGTATCAATATCTTAATGTGATTCATATGTATTTAGTAAGACGTTGTTATAACGATAATCGTTATATATATCGTTTCGAGTTTCTTAATTCAATAAACTCAATTTTATGTATATAACTCATTGTTAAAATACCTAATGAGATACTTACTTATCATAATATCATGTAAACTATATATATAATCATATATATGTCATCATATAGTTTTTACAAGTTTTAACGTTCGTGAATCACCGGTCAACTTGGGTGGTCAAATGTCTATATGAAACCTATTTCAATTAATCAAGTCATAAAAAGTTTGATTGCTTAACATGTTGGAAACACTTAATCATGTAAATATTAATTTCATTTAATATATATAAACATGGAAAATTTCGGGTCACTACAGTACCTACCCGTTAAATAAATTTTGTCCCGAAATTTTAAGCAGTTGGAGGTGTTGACGTATCTTCTGGAAATAAGTGCGGGTATTTCTTTTTCATCTGATCTTCTTGTTCCCAGGTGAACTCGGGTCCTCTACGAGCATTCCATCGAACCTTAACAATTGGTATCTTGTTTTGTTTAAGTCTTTTAACCTCACGATCCATTATTTCGACGGATTCTTCGATGAATTGAAGTTTTTCGTTGATTTGGATTTTGTCTAACAGAATAGTGAGATCTTCTTTAGCAAAACATTTCTTCAAATTCGAGACGTGGAAAGTGTTATGTACAGCCGCGAGTTGTTGAGGTAACTCAAGTTGGTAAGCTACTGGTCCGACACGATCTATAATCTTGAATGGTCCAATGTACCTTGGATTTAGTTTCCCCCGTTTACCAAATCGAACAACGCCTTTCCAAGGTGAAACCTTAAGCATGACCATCTCTCCAATCTCAAATTCTATATCTTTTCTTTTACTGTCCGCGTAGCTCTTTTTTCGACTCTGGGCGGTTTTCAATCGTTGTTGAGTTTAGATGATTTTCTCGGTAGTTTCTTGTATTATCTCCGGACCCGTAATCTGTCTATCCCCCACTTCACTCCAACAAATCGGAGACCTGCACTTTCTACCATAAAGTGCTTCAAACGGCGCCATTTCAATACTCAAATGGTAACTGTTGTTGTAGGAAAATTCTGCTAACGGTAGGTGTCGATCCCAACTGTTTCCGAAATCGATAACACATGCTCGTAGCATGTCTTGAAGTGTTTGTATCGTCCTTTCGCTCTGCCCATCCGTTTGTGGATGATAGGCAGTACTCATGTCTAGACGAGTTCCTACTGCTTGCTGTAATGTCTGCCAGAATCTTGAAATAAATCTGCCATCCCTATCAGAGATAATAGAGATTGGTATTCCATGTCTGGAGACGACTTCCTTCAAATACAGTCGTGCTAACTTCTCCATCTTGTCATCTTCTCTTATTGGCAGGAAGTGTGCTGATTTGGTGAGACGATCAACTATTACCCAAATAGTATCAAAACCACTTGCAGTCCTTGGCAATTTAGTGATGAAATCCATGGTAATGTTTTCCCATTTCCATTCCGGGATTTCGGGTTGTTGAAGTAGACCTGATGGTTTCTGATGCTCCGCTTTGTCCTTAGAACACGTCAAACATTCTCCTACGTATTTAGCAACATCGGCTTTCATATTCGGCCACCAAAAATGTTTCTTGAGATCCTTGTACATCTTTCCCGTTCCAGGATGTATTGAGTATCTGGTTTTATGAGCTTCTCTAAGTACCATTTCTCTCATATCTCCAAATTTTAGAACCCAAATTCTTTCAGCCCTATACCGGGTTCCGTCTTCCCGAATATTAAGATGCTTCTCCGATCCTTTGGGTATTTCATCCTTTAAATTTTCCTCTTTTAAAACTCCTTGTTGCGCCTCCTTTATTTGAGTAGTAAGGTTAGTGTGAATTATTATATTCATAGCTTGTACTCGAATGGGTTCTCTGTCCTTTCTGCTCAAGGCGTCGGCTACCACATTTACCTTCCCCGGGTGGTAACGAATCTCAAAGTCGTAATCATTCCATAATTCAATCCACCTACGCTGCCTCATATTCAGTTGTTTCTGATTAAATATGTGTTGAAGACTTTTGTGGTCGGTATATATAATACTTTTGACCCCATATAAGTAGTGCCTCCAAGTCTTTAATGCAAAAACAACCGCGCCTAATTCCAAATCATGCGTCGTATAATTGTGTTTGTGAATCTTCAATTGTCTAGACGCATAAGCAATTACATTCGTTCATTGCATTAATACACAACCGAGACCTTGCTTTGAGGCGTCACAATATATCACAAAATCATCATTCCCTTCAGGTAATGACAATATAGGTGCCGTAGTTAACTTTTTCTTTAACAATTGAAACGCTTTCTCTTGTTCATCTTTCCATTCAAATTTCTTCCCTTTATGCGTTAATGCAGTCAAGGGTTTTGCTATTCTGGAAAAGTCTTGGATGAACCTTCTGTAGTAACCAGCTAGTCCTAAAAACTGGCGTTTGTGTTTCAGAGTTTTCGGGGTTTCCCACTTTTCAACGGTTTCAATATTTACTGGATCCACCTGAATACCTTCTTTGTTCACTATGTGACCGAGGAATTGAACTTCTTCCAACCAAAATGCACACTTTGAAAACTTAGCGTACAGTTTTTCTTTTCTCAGCAACTATAGCACTTTTCTCAAATGTTCTTCGTGCTCTTGATCATTCTTCGAGTAAATAAGTATGTCATCGATGAAAACAATGACAAACTTGTCAAGATATGGCCCACACACTCGGTTCATGAGGTCCATGAACACAGCTGGTGTGTTAGTCAATCCAAATGGCATAACCATAAACTCGTAATGACCGTAACGCGTCCTAAAAGCAGTCTTTAGAATATCATCCTCCTTTACCCGCATTTGATGATATCCAGAACGTAAATCGATCTTCGAATAAATAGACGAGTCTTGTAGTTGATCAAATAAGTCATCGATTCTCGGTAATGGATAACGGTTCTTGATGGTAAGTTTGTTCAACTCTCGGTAGTCGATACACAACCTGAATGTACCATCTTTCTTCTTGACAAACAAAACAGGAGCTCCCCATGGTGATGTGCTTGGTCGAATGAAACCACGCTCTAAAAGTTCCTGTAACTGACTTTGTAATTCTTTCATTTCGCTGGGTTCGAGTCTGTATGGAGCACGAGCTATTGGTGCAGCTCCTGGTACAAGGTCTATTTGAAATTCAACGGATCGATGTGGGGGTAATCCTGGTAATTCTTTCGGAAATACATCGGAAAATTCTTTTGCGACGGGAACATCATTGATGTTCTTTTCTTCAGGTTTAACTTTCTCGATGTGTGCTAGAATGACGTAACAACCTTTTCTTATTAGTTTTTGTGCCTTCAAACTACTAATAAGATTTAACTTCACGTTGTTCTTTTCTCCGTACACCATTAAAGGTTTTTCTTTTTCACGCATAATGCGAATCGCATTTCTGTAACAAACGACCTCTGCTCTCACCTTTTTCAACCAGTCCATGCCAATTATTACATCAAAACTCCCTAACTCGACTGGTATTAAATCAATTTTAAACGTTTCATCCCCCAGTTTAATTTCTCTCTCCCGAAATATATTATCTGCTGAAATTAATTTACCGTTTGCTAATTCGAGTAAAAATTTACTATCCAAAGGCGTCAATGGGCAACTTAATTTAGCACAAAATTCTCTACTCATATAGCTTCTATCCGCACCCGAATCAAATAAAACATAAGCAGATTTATCGTCAATAAGAAACGTACCCGTAACAAGCTCAGGGTCTTCCTGTGCTTCTGCCCCATTAATATTGAAAACTCTTCAACGGCCCTGCCCATTAGTATTCCCCTGATTCGGGCAATTTCTAATAATGTGGCCCGGTTTTCCACATTTATAACAAACAGCGTTGGTATTACTTGCTCCGACACTATTCGTTTCGGCATTACTTGTTCCGACATTATTTGTTCCTTTAGTTCTATTAAACTTTAGTCCGTAGACCTCACACTTTGTCGCGCTATGACCATTTCTTTTACACCTGTTGCAAAATGTCGTGCAAAACCCCTGATGATTTTCTTCACATCTATGACATGGCTGTTTTTGGTTTTTGTTGCCGTTGTTATTGAGGTTGTTGTTGGGATTGTTATTGTTGTTGAAATGGTTGTTGTAGTTGTTGTTGTTGTTGGGATGTTTGTTGTAGTTATTGTTAGGATTGCGGTTATTGTTGCGATTATTGTTGCGGTTGTTGGGATAGTTATTGCGATTGTGGTTGTAATTGTTGTTGTTGTTGTACTGGTGACTCTTGTCACCGTTTTCCTCCCACTTCTTCTTGAGTTGTTTCGTGTTGGCTTCTTCGTTCGCCTGCTCTTTAATTCTTCCCTCAATCTGATTTATGAGTTTATGAACCATTCGACTTTCCTTCTGTATAGAAGCGGGCTAGTGTGAACTCACATCTTCTTGAATCCTTACTGGTAACCCTTTTACAAACGTGTCGATCTTCTCTTCTTCATCTTCGAATGCTCCAGGACACAATAGGCACAACTCTGTGAATCGTCGTTCATATGTGGTAACGTCGAACCCTTGTGTTCGTAACTCTCTAAGTTCTGCCTTGAGTTTATTGACTCCGTTTCTAGGACGGTACTGCTCGTTCATCAATTGCTTGAATGCCGACCACGGTAGTGCGTAAGCAGCATTTTGTCCTACCTGTTCAAGATAGGTGTTCCACCACGTTAACGCAGTACCTGTGAAGGTATGCGTAGCGTACTTAACTTTGTCCTCTTCAGTACACTTACTTATGGCAAACACTAATTCGACTTTCTCGGTCCACCGTTTCAATCCAATTGGTCTTTCGGTTTCATCAAATTCCAAAGGTTTGCAGGCAATGAATTCTTTGTAGGAGCATCCTACATGATTTCTTGCGCCGTTAGCTGCATTGCTAGATTCAGAGTTATTGTTGGTATATAGCGCAGCCTGTACTGTGGCTATGTTTGCAGCAAGAAAGGTACGAAATTCCTCTTCGCTCATATTCATGGTGTGTCGAGTAGTCGGTACCATTTCCTTCAAAATAGCCAACTGAATCGAGTTAATCATACAGAATATTAAGAGTAGTCAATAGTATTTCGTAGCATAATATGAACTCATTTATAAAAGCTTTTTCTTCATATTAGCGTTTTATAAGTTTAAATTCGGGTACTACCTACCCGTTAAGTTCGTACTTAGTAGCTAATATACAATTCAACTACTACAATTCCATATGAAAAACTGATTATAATAATATATCAAATACAAATATTCTTCAAACTTACAACTTCGCTATATTACATATAACATGAAATATAGTACACTATGATACAGGACAGTTTTGAAGATAAATCTAGTTAATACGCAAGTTGTTCAGCAAAGGAAATAAAGACACGTAATTCATAAGTCCAGAAACAGGTCATGCATTCTGGTTTTACTAAGATGACTTCCCATCCTTGGTCTTATGGAAAATAACCGTTATGACCATTGGATAGGCAGCATGTTGTAATGTCGTCAAAAGGACGAGGGTTTCGTAATGTCCAACAGCATCGCAATAATCTAAAAACCTTGTTTCTCACCCCAACTACTGAATCCGTTACTTGTGGGAAGGTTTTATTTAAAAGTTGTAACCCGATATTCTTTTTCTCACTTTGGTAAGAAGCGAACATCACTAACCCGTAAGTATAACATGCTTCTTTATGTTGCATGTTAGAAGCTCTTTCTAACTCACGAAATCCTATGTTAGGATATGTTGAGTCAAAATAGGTTCTTAACCCGTAGCGTAAAATTGCATTTGGGTTCCCCGCATTTAATGCTTTAAAGAAAACACGGCGTAACTTACGGTCTCCCCAATGTGATATACCCCACCTATCAAAGGAAAGCCTTTTATAAACTAAGGCATTTCTGGAAAGTCTTTCAAATGTTTGACAAGTTAATTTCGCCATAACTAAATGTGCTGATGAATTCTGACCGACTCTAGACAAGATTTCCTCAATCATATCCTCTGGTAGGTCTTCTAAAATATTCAGTTGTCTACCTTTAACGTCCATTTTGTTTTTATATTTTAAAATAGACAAGGATTAGATTCGTAAAAGATAATTAACAAACAATACAAGCAATTTTTACGTAGAACATAAAAGTACAAGCACACTATAATACATATAATACACAACATGATTACAACCCTCTAATCTGAATCACTGGTTTCTTCTTCTTCGGACTTGGTTCGTTTTCCTAATTTTCTAGGAATATATGGTGTTCCTCTAATACGAGCCGTCGTTTTCCACAATGGTTTAGAAAAACCTGGTGGTTTAGAGGTTCCCGGGTCATTGTTACATTTTAGGAAATACGGATGTTGCCGATACATATTGAAATGTCCCGTTCTTATTGATTAAAAACGTTCCATATTAATTGATTTCGTTGCGAGGTTTTGACCTCTATATGAGACGTTTTTCAAAGACTGCATTCATTTTAAAACAAACCATAACCTTTATTTCATCAATAAAGGTTTAAAAAGCTTTACGTAGATTATCAAATAATGATAATCTAAAATATCCTGTTTACACACGACCATTACATAATGGTTTACAATACAAATATGTTACAACAAATTAAGTTTCTTGAATGCAGTTTTTACACAATATCATACAAACATGGACTCCAAATCTCGTCCTTATTTAAGTATGCGACAGCGGAAGCTCTTAATAATCACCTGAGAATAAACATGCTTAAAACGTCAACAAAAATGTTGGTGAGTTATAGGTTTAACCTATATATATCAAATCATAATAATAGACCACAAGATTTCATATTTCAATACACATCCCATACATAGAGATAAAAATCATTCATATGGTGAACACCTGGTAACCGACATTAACAAGATGCATATATAAGAATATCCCCATCATTCCGGGACACCCTTCGGATATGATATAAATTTCGAAGTACTAAAGCATCCGGTACTTTGGATGGGGTTTGTAAGGCCCAATAGATCTATCTTTAGGATTCGCGTCAATTAGGGTGTCTGTTCCCTAATTCTTAGATTACCAGACTTAATAAAAAGGGGCATATTCGATTTCGATAATTCAACCATAGAATGTAGTTTCACGTACTTGTGTCTATTTTGTAAATCATTTATAAAACATGCATGTATTCTCATCCCAAAAATATTAGATTTTAAAAGTGGGACTATAACTCACTTTCACAGATTTTTACTTCGTCGGGAAGTAAGACTTGGCCACTGGTTGATTCACGAACCTATAACAATATATACATATATATCAAAGTATGTTCAAAATATATTTACAACACTTTTAATATATTTTGATGTTTTAAGTTTATTAAGTCAGCTGTCCTCGTTAGTAACCTACAACTAGTTGTCCACAGTTAGATGTACAGAAATAAATCGATAAATATTATCTTGAATCAATCCACGAACCAGTGTATACGTATCTCAGTATTGATCACAACTCAAACTATATATATTTTGGAATCAACCTCAACCCTGTATAGCTAACTCCAACATTCACATATAGAGTGTCTATGGTTGTTCCGAAATATATATAGATGTGTCGACATGATAGGTCGAAACATTGTATACGTGTCTATGGTATCTCAAGATTACATAATATACAATACAAGTTGATTAAGTTATGGTTGGAATAGATTTGTTACCAATTTTCACGTAGCTAAAATGAGAAAAATTATCCAATCTTGTTTTACCCATAACTTCTTTATTTTAAATCCGTTTTGAGTGAATCAAATTGCTATGGTTTCATATTGAACTCTATTTTATGAATATAAACAGAAAAAGTATAGGTTTTTAGTCATAAAAATAAGTTACAAGTCGTTTTTGTATAGGTAGTCATTTCAGTCGAAAGAACGACGTCTAGATGACCATTTTAGAAAACATACTTCCACATTGAGTTTAACCATAATTTTTGGATATAGTTTCATGTTCATAATAAAAATCATTTTCTCAGAATAACAACTTTTAAATCAAAGTTTATCATAGTTTTTAATTAACTAACCCAAAACAGCCCGCGGTGTTACTACGACGGCGTAAATCCGGTTTTACGGTGTTTTTCGTGTTTCCAGGTTTTAAATCATTAAGTTAGCATATCATATAGATATAGAACATGTGTTTAGTTGATTTTAAAAGTCAAGTTAGAAGGATTAACTTTTGTTTGCGAACAAGTTTAGAATTAACTAAACTATGTTCTAGTGATTACAAGTTTAAACCTTCGAATAAGATAGCTTTATATGTATGAATCGAATGATGTTATGAACATCATTACTACCTTAATTTCCTTGGATAAACCTACTGGAAAAGAGAAAAATGGATCTAGCTTCAATGGATCCTTGGATGGCTCGAAGTTCTTGAAGCAGAATCATGACACGAAAACAAGTTCAAGTAAGATCATCACTTGAAATAAGATTGTTATAGTTATAGAAATTGAACCAAAGTTTGAATATGATTATTACCTTGTATTAGAATGATAACCTACTGTAAGAAACAAAGATTTCTTGAGGTTGGATGATCACCTTACAAGATTGGAAGTGAGCTAGCAAACTTGAAAGTATTCTTGATTTTATGAAACTAGAACTTTTGGAATTTATGAAGAACACTTAGAACTTGAAGATAGAACTTGAGAGAGATCAATTAGATGAAGAAAATTGAAGAATTAAAGTGTTTGTAGGTGTTTTTGGTCGTTGGTGTATGGATTAGATATAAAGGATATGTAATTTTGTTTTCATGTAAATAAGTCATGAATGATTACTCATATTTTTGTAATTTTATGAGATATTTCATGCTAGTTGCCAAATGATGGTTCCCACATGTGTTAGGTGACTCACATGGGCTGCTAAGAGCTGATCATTGGAGTGTATATACCAATAGTACATACATCTAAAAGCTGTGTATTGTACGAGTACGAATACGGGTGCATACGAGTAGAATTGTTGATGAAACTGAACGAGGATGTAATTGTAAGCATTTTTGTTAAGTAGAAGTATTTTGATAAGTGTATTGAAGTCTTTCAAAAGTGTATAAATACATATTAAAACACTACATGTATATACATTTTAACTGAGTCGTTAAGTCATCGTTAGTCGTTACATGTAAATGTTGTTTTGAAACCTTTAGGTTAACGATCTTGTTAAATGTTGTTAACCCAATGTTTATAATATCAAAAGAGATTTTAAATTATTATATTATCATGATATTATGATGTACGAATATCTCTTAATATGATATATATACATTAAATGTCGTTACAACGATAATCGTTACATATATGTCTCGTTTCAAAATCATTAAGTTAGTAGTCTTGTTTTTACATATGTAGTTCATTGTTAATATACTTAATGATATGTTTAATTATCATAATATAATGTTAACTATATATATAACCATATATATGTCATCATATAGTTTTTACAAGTTTTAACGTTCGTGAATCACCGGTCAACTTGGGTGGTCAATTGTCTATATGAAACCTATTTCAGTTAATCAAGTCTTAACAAGTTTGATTGCTTAACATGTTGGAAACATTTAATCATGTAAATATCAATCTCAATTAATATATATAAACATGGAAAAGTTCGGGTCACTACAGTACCTACCCGTTAAATAAATTTCGTCCCGAAATTTTAAGCTGTTGAAGGTGTTGACGAATCTTCTGGATATAGATGCGGGTATTTCTTCTTCATCTGATCTTCACGCTCCCAGGTGAACTCGGGTCCTCTACGAGCATTCCATCGAACCTTAACAATTGGTATCTTGTTTTGCTTAAGTCTTTTAACCTCACGATCCATTATTTCGACGGGTTCTTCGATGAATTGGAGTTTTTCGTTGATTTGGATTTCATCTAACGGAATAGTGAGATCTTCTTTAGCAAAACATTTCTTCAAATTCGAGACGTGGAAAGTGTTATGTACAGCCGCGAGTTGTTGAGGTAACTCAAGTCGGTAAGCTACTGGTCCGACACGATCAATAATCTTGAATGGTCCAATATACCTTGGATTTAATTTCCCTCGTTTACCAAATCGAACAACGCCTTTCCAAGGTGCAACTTTAAGCATGACCATCTCTCCAATTTCAAATTCTATATCTTTTCTTTTAATGTCAGCGTAGCTCTTTTGTCGACTTTGGGCGGTTTTCAACCGTTGTTGAATTTGGATGATCTTCTCGGTAGTTTCTTGTATAATCTCCGGACCCGTAATCTGTCTATCCCCCACTTCACTCCAACAAATCGGAGACTTGCACTTTCTACCATAAAGTGCTTCAAACGGCGCCATCTCAATGCTTGAATGATAGCTGTTGTTGTAGGAAAATTCTGCTAATGGTAGATGTCGATCCCAACTATTTCCGAAATCAATAACACATGCTAGTAGCATGTCTTCAAGCGTTTGTATCGTCCTTTCGCTCTGCCCATCAGTTTGTGGATGATCGACAGTACTCATGTCTAGACGAGTTCCTAATGCTTGCTGTAATGTCTGCCAGAATCTTGAAATAAATCTGCCATCTCTATCAGAGATAATAGAGATTGGTATTCCATGTCTGGAGACGACTTCCTTCAAATACAGTCGTGCTAACTTCTCCATCTTGTCATCTTCTCTTATTGGCAGGAAGTGTGCTGATTTGGTGAGACGATCAACTATTACCCAAATAGTATCAAAACCACTTGCAGTCCTTGGCAATTTAGTGATGAAATCCATGGTAATGTTTTCCCATTTCCATTCCGGGATTTTGGGTTGTTGAAGTAGACCTGATGGTTTCTGATGCTCAGCTTTGACCTTAGAACACGTCAAACATTCTCCTACGTATTTAGCAACATCGGCTTTCATACCCGGCCACCAAAAATGTTTCTTTAGATCCTTGTACATCTTCCCCTTTCCAGGATGTATTGAGTATCTGGTTTTATGAGCTTCTCTAAGTACCATTTCTCTCATATCTCCAAATTTTGGTACCCAAATCCTTTCAGCCCTATACCGGGTTCCGTCTTCCCGAATATTAAGATGCTTCTCTGATCCTTTGGGTATTTCATCCTTTAAATTTCCCTCTTTTAAAACTCCTTGTTGCGCCTCCTTTATTTGAGTAGTAAGGTTATTATGAATCATTATATTCATAGATTTTACTCGAATGGGTTCTCTGTCCTTCCTGCTCAAGGCATCGGCTACCACATTTGCCTTCCCCGGGTGGTAACGAATCTCAAAGTCGTAATCATTCAATAATTCAATCCACCTACGCTGCCTCATATTCAGTTGTTTCTGATTAAATATGTGTTGAAGACTTTTGTGGTCGGTATATATAATACTTTTGACCCCATATAAGTAGTGCCTCCAAGTCTTTAATGCAAACACAACCGCGCCTAATTCCAAATCATGCGTCATATAATTTTGTTCGTGAATCTTCAATTGTCTAGACGCATAAGCAATCACCTTTGTTCATTGCATTAATACACAACCGAGACCTTGCTTTGATGCGTCACAATAAATCACAAAATCATCATTCCCTTCAGGCAATGACAATATAGGTGCCGTAGTTAGCTTTTTCTTTAATAACTGAAACGCGTTCTCTTGTTCATCATTCCATTCAAATTTCTTCCCTTTATGCGTTAATGCAGTCAAGGGTTTTGCTATTCTGGAAAAGTCTTGGATGAACCTTCTGTAGTAACCAGCTAGTCCTAAAAACTGGCGTATGTGTTTCGGAGTTTTCGGGGTTTCCCACTTTTCAACAGTTTCTATCTTTGCCGGATCCACCTTAATACCTTCTTTGTTCACTATGTGACTGAGGAATTTGTAACAGCCCTAGTACAACCCGTAGTGGATATTGTCCGCTTTGCCCCGACGCACGGTGGCTCACGGTTTTGTTTCTCGGGACTCACCCTCAAAACGCGTCCACTAGAGGATGTATCCACACCCTTTATAAGGGGTGTTTCGTTCTCCTCCCCCACCGATGTGGGATGAGTTCTCACACTCTCCCCCACTCAGGACACTGCGTCCCCGCAGTGCACATCGATGCGGGCCCCAGCTCTGATACCATCTTGTAATTAGTGGGGACACATCCCACTCAGTGCCTTCCCAGCTAACTGCCTGGTGACCACTGAGCGTACCTCAAACACTGATTTTACGGCCATGCCTCTCGGCAAAGCCAACCATATTCGGACCGCGAGGGGTAAGAGTCAATGCTTCGTCACAGGTAACACTGTGAGAACCCCCTCTACGATTAAGCAGACGACACAGCTTAAACCAGCTCTGATACCATCTTGTAACAGCCCGAGTACAACCCGTAGTGAATATTGTCCGCTTTGCCCCGACGCACGGTGGCTCACGGTTTTGTTTCTCGGGACTCACCCTCAAAACGCGTCCACTAGAGGAGGTATAATGGTGTGGAAATAATATGATGATGATGCATGTACTAATTGGATGTTGATGATGGTGGGATTAGGAAAATGAAAACAAACGAATAAGGGGGTAAAAGGATTTAATCCGTAATTAAAATAGAAAAGATGAAATGGAGAGACGGTTAGGGAGTGTTATGGTTAAGCGAGAGGACTTGGGTTCAAGCCCGGACAAGGGCACTTATATTTTTGAAACTTATTCGTGAGGTAGTTTTCTATTATTATTGTTATTATTATTATTATTATTTTTATCATTAAAAGTATCATTAAAATTATCGTATTTATTAAAAGTACCATATTAATAAAAATTATCATTCTTAAAAATATATATATATATATATATATATATATATATATATATATATATATATATATATATATATATATATATATATATATATATATATATATATATATATATATATATATTAACACTTTTATTAACAATTATTATTATTATTATTTTTATCATTATTGGTAGTATTATTATTTTTACTATTATAAGTATTATCATTTTTATTATTATTTTTTTTATTTTCATAACAAATAAATATTTCTATGAATATATATATTATAAGATATTAATGTAATTATGTATGAAAACATTAATACATTGTAGTATATAATATATAAAAATAAATATATTCAAATTAATAATTAATATAACTTAAAGTTTAGCTGTTCGATTAGAAGTATATGTGTTAATATATATATACTTGATATAGGTTCGTGAATCGAAGGCCAACCTTATACGTGTTCAATGATGTTATATGTATTTTACTACAAAATACATTAGGTGAGTATATAGTCCCTTTTTAAACTTTAAATATTTTGGGATGAGAATACATGCGCTGTTTTTATAAATGATTTACGTTATGGACACAAGTAACTGAAAAATATATTCTACGTTGAGTTGTACCACTGGCATACTTCCCTGTAGCTTGGTAACTATTATTTACAGCGGTATTGTAAACGCGAATCCTGTTGATAGATCTATCGGGCCTGACAACCCCAACCGGACTGGACGACCAGTATTCAACGGTTGCACAGTACTTCGTTTTGTGACTACACTTGGTACGGTGTAGTAAGATTTCATAATAAAGGGAATATGCGACGTGATTAAATGTTAAGTATGGTTACCAAGTGCTTAACCACTTAGAATATTTTTATTAAAATGTTTATATATGAAATCTTGTGGTCCATAGTTATAATGCTGCTAGCATCAAACCTATATCTCACCAACTTTATGTTGACTTTTTAAAGCATGTTTATTCTCAGGTACGAATTAAGTCTTCCGCTGTGCATTAGCTCATACTAAGGACCTTACTTGGAGTCGATCATCGCGATGGGACCAACTGTTGAAGATTCCATTCGGGAGGATTAGTCGCGGATGTTTCAGTTGGTATCAGAGCGTTGGTCTTAGTGAACCAGGCCTTGCATTAGTGTGTCTGGCTAGTAGTTGTTAGGATACAGTAGTGAGTCTGGACTTCGACCGTGTTTGCCTGTCAAAAAGTTTTGCTTATCATTCTAGTCGGAAATCATCTGCTTATCATCCCTAGGGAATTTCCTGCTTATCATTCATAAGTTTAGACACGTCTTACTGCATTTAGTGCATCGATAGTGTATAGACAAAAATTCATATCTTAGCATATCTGTAGACTTGACTGACATATGCTGTAGAATCTTCTGTAGTTTATGAAATCTTTAGGATTATATATATAGAGATTCTATATAGTTATAATATCATCCGATATCCGAAAATCATTTCACATCGAAGATCTCTTCCATCCACCAAATTGCCCTTTTCAACCTGAAGCGCTTACTGGCGAACCTGTTCGAGAAACCATTTTCTCTCCCCTTTTTCCGAGTATCCCATCACGATTACATACTATCCCATAGTTCGAATCTTATTCATTCACTCGCTTCAACCGTCAATCATTCTGTAGTACTAGAAGAAGTTAACGAACTACGCGCTCGTGTGACGACTTTGGAGAACCTGGTGCGAAGGTTACGAACCCAGCAGCAGCACCAGCAACATAATCAGTACCACCATCATCGACGTCGACAGTACCCTTATCATCTCTAAACCATAACCGCGCCGTAACTCTCAATATCACAATCTGTACCTCGAATATCAACATTACACGCCTCAATATCACCATCTGTACTTCGAGTATGAACTTCGTTCTACACATCGATCTACATCGGCTATCTTCGCTTTACGTATCATTCTACCTCATTTTTCCTCGTTCGACATGGTGAATATGTAATTTCTAAAGTTTTAGAGATTATGTAATCTAGTATTAACGGTAAATCAGATGAGTTTTTGACTCATTAAATCCATGATTACATCCGATGAAAATATATATGCAAGTATATTTTCATAAAGATTGTAATTAAAAATTCTTTTGTACAAACTGTTAATGATGAAAATATTTTAACGGGTGGGTAGTACCCGAGGAATATTTAGAATTCACATTAATAAGTTACACTATACATTCTTCGAATCTGATTCAACGATCATTTACTATCCTACTTACAACTACCGATATACGTATCCGTTCACCACAGAATAACCATTTCTATTCAAATTTCATATTTGGATTTTGACCTATCAGAATCCAACAAGTGGCATAACGAAGAAAACATTGGACAAAAATAAAAAGTGTTAGAAACAAACGAATTAATTAATTGGAATTGAGATAGGATTTCACGCTAACTGTTCCGACTAACTGTTCCCAGCTAACTGATTAACATTTAATTTATCGCAATTTACATTCTCGCAATTTTATTTATCGTCATTTAATTTCTGTTATTTATTTTTACGCACTTTAAATGACGGGACACGTATGCAAGGTTTTGACTTATCATATCGACCCATCTATATATATATTTCGGAACGACCATAGACACTCTATAGTTGGCTATACAGGGTTGAGGTAGATTCCAAAATATATATATGGTTTGAGTTGTGATCAATACTGAGACCGGTACACGGGTCACGATACGTACTATTTAATTTGAATATTATCTATAACTGTATATGAATCATTGAACTATTGAACTATCGGACTATTGGACTACTAACTTTGGACAATTAAAATGAATTAAAATATTGATTATAATATATGAAACTAAACAATTCTTCAAGTTTGCCACTTGATTTTATCTTAAACCTCCTTTGTATCTCGACAATTACAATCCGTGTATAAACCTATCATGATTCTTGAAAACACCTCGACCAAGAAGATGAACCAGCCGCGCTTTATCTATAGAAGAAAAGATTTATGCACCTGAAAAACTCTCGAACCTAAATTCATAATTTAACACGTACCTGTGTTGAATCCTTTACCATTTATTAGCAAAAACAACCTTATGATTCCTTTTCAAAGTAGCCAATTTTGTCACAGCTCCAGCAAGTTAACCTCGATTTTTCATCAAGACTAGTCTTATTATAACCTCGATATATATACGTTGTCCTTTCGCCGTCGTTACCGGAGAACCTTTTATATCCCACGACATCATCAGCAGACAGCAGCTCGTTATCTCTTCGGCGGAATCCGCAATTAGTATTTTGAAAATCTCGCAGAATTTTCCCAGTTATATCTATAACGTCTATCCCTAAGAGTTACATACTTCAAATGTGAAGTTTCTGAAAAATGTCCTGAACTATGAAGTAGTTCTTGAAATGCTGATGAAACAGCAAAAACTATAAACGACTTTAACAAGTCAAAAGTTGATGATAAAGAACGGAGTATTGGAAACACTCAATAGAAAATTTAGTACCAAAAAGCGGATTATCCGAAACTATGAAGTAAGCCGTGGACAAATCACAAAGAATAAGTTTGACTTCAAAGAATTTAAAAGATTCAGTGCCTGCTGAAATCCTTAGTACATACTCTACTCCTTACTCTAAAACCTTGCTGACACTATTCTTCATTATCATCCTTCGGCATTAGAAGTTCCAAGATATTATCATATCTTTCATTATAAATATCCTCAATGTTTCTGAAGATATTTTTATAACTATTCTTATCGGAAATCATCTATCTTCTCGCGCTATCTGTATCACATCATAAAAGAAACTGTGTTAGTTTCTAAATTCTGAAACCTCCGAATTTAAAATATGAATGTTTTGAAGTAGTGTTAGGAACTGATGCATGAATTAGTATAATATAATGAAACTTGATCAACTTCATTATATTACAGTAAGTTATGTTAAGTTTCTAATGGAATGTGATGATTCACAGTACCATCATCATGTGCCATGTTACACGGCTCTTACATTCTATCCAATCTCCAAACATATCAAGAACATATCATCTTGATAGTTCTATCTTTCTGGATATTCTGGTAATTTGACAAATCAAAATCGTGCCATTTCCATTTCTTTCTAAGAGCATCAGCTATGTTCATTCCGAAATTTCATACCTACAAATTCAGGACCATTGCTCGCTTGACTCGAGGACGGGAAGAAGAAACAAAAGGGACAAGGCCCCGAAATAGAAATTAGGACAAAAATCACAGCAAATAGGAGGAGATATTAACTATGGATGACAATGATTATAGAAAACAGAAGTAGGGACATTGAAATATAAGTAAAGATATAAAACCCAATAGCAACCCTGAAACTACAAACCGTGCATATCAATACATATTGCCACGTAAAGGCACGGGAGAATTAATAACACTATAACCCCAAGAATATAGTAGAAGTAAATAGTTTCTTCTGGTGGTAAATGAAAGAGAAGAATGAAAGATATGAAAGTTAGAAGTATAATAAGAATCAAAACGGGATGGAGCATATTAAGGAATGAGTAGAAGGAGAAAGAATAGAAGGTGTGAGTTGTAAAGAAACGAAGGGGGTGAATTTATAATGAAGTATCCGACAAAGAAATCGAAATAGATTGCTGTATTAAATCAAAGAAGATCCTGATTTTCTAAATCGTCGAAGAACCAAATCTTATTACGTAAGATTTTCTTTAAATCCCTTAAATTTCGGAAGTCAATCATAACTACGTCATCGGTTGAAATGAACATATTTATTTGCTCATTTCACTCTTTTGTGATAGCTTCACTCGTACGCTTCACATGATCGAATCGTTTTATTTACATTACTCAATGACGATAAAACTCCATTATCACCTCATATTCGTCATGAAAACGTTCTTATTGTGATCCATGACAACCTTTATCAAATTTCGGGGACGAAATTTCTTTAACGGGTAGGTACTGTAATGACCCGGAAATTTCCGACCAAATTTAAACCCTAATCTTTACATGTTTCCGACACGATAAGCAAAAATCTGTAATATTGAGTCTAGAAAGTTTGAAATCTATATTCGGATAATTAGTTACCCTTTGACCAAGCCCGACGATTCACGAACAACTATTTGTAAATAGATATGTATATGTAAATATATGTGTATATATAAAGTAACTATTACGGATATTGTTATTGAATCAATTATTATGTTTAAATTATTATTATTATATAATTAAGTGTAGTCTTATTTTTCCCATTGATGTCAATATACA
Organism: Rutidosis leptorrhynchoides; assembly: GCF_046630445.1. NCBI lineage: Eukaryota > Viridiplantae > Streptophyta > Magnoliopsida > Asterales > Asteraceae > Rutidosis > Rutidosis leptorrhynchoides. Next base: position 30,514,832 of record NC_092333.1, read on the forward strand.
AACTCACATGTGTGGGCTTATCACTCCACCTGTTATGGGATTAAAATTAGAAAGTTAATTGCAACTATAAGCATTAGAATTGGTACAATAATTTAACTTGATGTATATATATATATATATATATATATACATATGCATGTACCAAATATTGTTATATCTTGTTCTTTGTTTTCTGTCGAGTAAAACTCATTACAAACCAACTTCTTTACTGCTACTATCTCCTTTACAACTGGCATATGTAACTTTACACCTATCATATATAATTTGGTTCTTTAGTCAACAATTAAACATGTATTATATATATTACTCCTTACAATTGCATCGTGTACCACTTCCATCAATTTTATCAAACAATTTTATTTCTTTCTTCTCTGCTAGCCTAAACATGTACTCATCATCCTTGTTTTACTTCTTTTCAATTCATCAACTTTAAATCCGATAAACCATCCAAAACCCGGAAGGATGAACACCATCTTCAAACCCGAAACCCACTTCACCACTTAGTTTCTTTTTCTCCCTCACCAACAAGATTATCACCTCCTTTTGTCCTTATTTCTATCCGTTTGAAAGATCACCATATATTGCTGTTATCAAGCTAATGTTTCTGTTCTTTTTTTTCGTGAACCATCCAAAAACCGTGATCTACAACTAGCCTTAAACCACCTTGGAGAATAACTTGATTCACTTCTGTTTCGATAACGATCCATGCTTGAACTAGCTGCTAACCGAGACCAAGAACCACCACACCATCTCCTGCTGCTCGTTTCTTTTCTACTTCGAATGATAATCACCATCTTCTATCATCGTGAGCAACCCTCACTTCCACCACCTTTCACCACCTTCACAATTGGTACACCCCTATCACCACCACTAACTGTTACCTATTATTACCAAGAATCACCACAACACCACCTTTTATTTCAATGTTATTCGATTCCCTACCATATCTATTAGTAGCTACGGCTGCTATTTTATTTCCAATTAAACAAATTTAAAAGTCACTTTTGAATAAATTATTCTGGATAAGAAGGTGGCAGACAAGGTTGGCTTTGAAAATGAGTTACTTGATAGTGATTAAAACTAGGAGACAAACCTTCTTCATTTTCGATTCTATCCATCTCTATAAACCCCATGATCGTGGTTTTTCTTTTCTCCATTCGTTAAAACAACTGCCATCAAAGGTATTAGATAAAGAATGAAGATGATTGCAATTATTTTTTTTTCTTGTGGTGGGCAGACAAAACACATGAGTTTAATCAACCCATTTATACATGATTGGGTGTAAAAGCAAAACTTTCCTTGGTCCGTAATTAAAGGTGATGGTGGGCCGAAATTGGAATTGGTTGTCTCCCGCAATTATTTATAATACGAACAGAAGGCGTGTTTTTTTTTATATTGTCACAATAATGAGTTGATTATAGAACATATAATGATGACAATAAAGATGATTAGATAAGGACGAATTCTGTTTTCTGTTTCGAATCCCAAACTCAACAGCGTGGACCTTGTTTCAGTTTCTGCCTTTGGGCCGTTTTTGCTTTTGGGCCGAGATATATGTTCTGTTGGGCCGGAAGGATCACAGTTGGGCCAGATCATAAAAAAAAACGCAGCAAAGGTTTTATATATTTTGTTTACGAACGAAGAATGGTGTGGAAATAATATGATGATGATGCATGTACTAATTGGATGTTGATGATGGTGGGATTAGGAAAATGAAAACAAACGAATAAGGGGGTAAAAGGATTTAATCCGTAATTAAAATAGAAAAGATGAAATGGAGAGACGGTTAGGGAGTGTTATGGTTAAGCGAGAGGACTTGGGTTCAAGCCCGGACAAGGGCACTTATATTTTTGAAACTTATTCGTGAGGTAGTTTTCTATTATTATTGTTATTATTATTATTATTATTTTTATCATTAAAAGTATCATTAAAATTATCGTATTTATTAAAAGTACCATATTAATAAAAATTATCATTCTTAAAAATATATATATATATATATATATATATATATATATATATATATATATATATATATATATTAACACTTTTATTAAAAATTATTATTATTATTATTTTTATCATTATTGGTAGTATTATTATTTTTACTATTATAAGTATTATCATTTTTATTATTATTTTTTTTTATTTTCATAACAAATAAATATTTCTATGAATATATATATTATAAGATATTAATGTAATTATGTATGAAAACATTAATACATTGTAGTATATAATATATAAAAATAAATATATTCAAATTAATAATTAATATAACTTAAAGTTTAGCTGTTCGATTAGAAGTATATGTGTTAATATATATATACTTGATATAGGTTCGTGAATCGAAGGCCAACCTTATACGTGTTCAATGATGTTATATGTATTTTACTACAAAATACATTAGGTGAGTATATAGTCCCTTTTTAAACTTTAAATATTTTGGGATGAGAATACATGCGCTGTTTTTATAAATGATTTACGTTATGGACACAAGTAACTGAAAAATATATTCTACGTTGAGTTGTACCACTGGCATACTTCCCTGTAGCTTGGTAACTATTATTTACAGCGGTATTGTAAACGCGAATCCTGTTGATAGATCTATCGGGCCTGACAACCCCAACCGGACTGGACGACCAGTATTCAACGGTTGCACAGTACTTCGTTTTGTGACTACACTTGGTACGGTGTAGTAAGATTTCATAATAAAGGGAATATGCGACGTGATTAAATGTTAAGTATGGTTACCAAGTGCTTAACCACTTAGAATATTTTTATTAAAATGTTTATATATGAAATCTTGTGGTCCATAGTTATAATGCTGCTAGCATCAAACCTATATCTCACCAACTTTATGTTGACTTTTTAAAGCATGTTTATTCTCAGGTACGAATTAAGTCTTCCGATGTGCATTAGCTCATACTAAGGACCTTACTTGGAGTCGATCATCGCGATGGGACCAACTGTTGAAGATTCCATCCGGGAGGATTAGTCACGGATGTTTCAGAATTGAACTTCTTCTAACCAAAATGCACACTTTGAAAACTTAGCGTACAGTTTTTCCTTCCTCAATACTTCTAACACCTTTCTCAAATGTTCACCGTGTTCTTGGTCATTCTTTGAGTAAATAAGTATGTCATCAATGAAAACAATGACAAACTTGTCAAGGTATGGTCCACACACTCGGTTCATAAGGTCCATGAACACAGCTGGTGCATTAGTTAAACCAAACGGCATGACCATAAACTCGTAATGACCGTAACGTGTTCTGAAAGCAGTCTTTGGAATATCATCTTCTTTCACCCGCATTTGATGATACCCGGAACGTAAGTCAATCTTTGAATAAACAGACGAGCCTTGTAGTTGATCAAATAAGTCGTCGATTCTCGGTAGTGGGTAGCGGTTCTTGATGGTAAGTTTGTTCAATTCTCGGTAGTCGATACACAACCTGAATGTACCATCTTTCTTCTTGACAAACAAAACAGGAGCTCCCCACGGTGATGTGCTTGGTCGAATGAAACCATGCTCTAAAAGTTCTTGTAATTGGCTTTGCAGTTCTTTTATCTCGCTGGGTGCGAGTCTGTAAGGAGCACGAGCTATTGGTGCAGCTCCTGGTACAAGATCTATTTGAAATTCAACGGATCGATGTGGGGGTAATCCCGGTAATTCTTTCGGAAATACATCGGGAAATTCTTTTACGACGGGAACATCATTGATGCTCTTTTCTTCAGTTTGTACTTTCTCGACGTGTGCTAGAACAGCATAGCAACCTTTTCTTATTAGTTTTTGTGCCTTCAAATTACTAATAAGATGTAGCTTCGTGTTGCCCTTTTCTCCGTACACCATTAAGGGTTTTCCTTTTTCTCGTATAATGCGAATTGCATTTTTGTAACAGACGATCTCTGCTTTCACTTCTTTCAACCAGTCCATACCGATTATCACATCAAAACTCCCTAACTCTACTGGTATCAAATCAATCTTAAATGTTTCGCTAACCAGTTTAATTTCTCGATTCCGACATATATTATCTGCTGAAATTAATTTACCATTTGCTAGTTCGAGTAAAAATTTACTATCCAAAGGCGTCAATGGACAACTTAATTTAGCACAAAAATCTCTACTCATATAGCTTCTATCCGCACCCGAATCAAATAAAACGTAAGCAGATTTATTGTCAATAAGAAACGTACCCGTAACAAGCTCCGGGTCTTCCTGTGCCTCTGCCGCATTAATATTGAAAACTCTTCCGCGGCCTTGTCCATTCGTGTTCTCCTGGTTCGGGCAATTTCTAATAATGTGGCCCGATTTTCCACATTTATAACAAACTACATTGGCATAACTTGCTCTGACACTACTTGCTCCGCCATTACTCGTTCCGACACCATTTGTTCCTTTCGTTCTATTAATCCCTGGTCCGTAGACCTCACACTTCGCCGCGCTATGACCATTTCTTTTACACTTGTTGCAAAATTTGGTGCAGAACCCCGAGTGATACTTTTCACACCTTTGGCATAGCTGCTTCTGATTGTTGTTGTTGTTGTTGTTGTTGCGGTTATTATTGTTGTTGGGATGATTGTTGTAGTTGTTGTTGTTGTTGTTGTTGGGCCGTTTATTGTAGTTGCGATTGATGTTGCGATTGTTGGGATAATTTTTGCGATTATTGTTGTAATTGCTGTTGTTGTTGTATTGGTGATTCTTATCACCGTTTTCCTCCCACTTTATTTTGACTTGCTTCACATTGGCCTCTTCAGCAATCTGTTCTTTAATTCTTTCTTCAATCTGGTTCACTAGTTTATGAGCCATTCTACATGCCTGTTGTATAGAGGCGGGCTCGTGTGAACTTATATCTTCTTGGATTCTTTCCGGTAATCCTTTCACAAACGCGTCGATCTTCTCTTCCTCATCTTCGAATGCTCCCGGACACAATAGACACAATTCCGTGAATCGTCTTTCGTACGTGGTAATATCAAATCCTTGGGTTCGTAACCCTCTAAGTTCTGTCTTGAGCTTATTGACCTCGGTTCTGGGGCGGTACTTCTCGTTCATCAAGTGCTTGAATGCTGACCACGGTAGTGCGTACGCATCGTCTTGTCCCACTTGCTCTAGATAGGTATTCCACCATGTTAACGCAGAACCTGTGAAGGTATGCGTAGCGTACTTCACTTTGTCCTCTTCAGTACACTTACTTATGGCAAACACCGATTCGACCTTCTCGGTCCACCGTTTCAATCCGATTGGTCCTTCGGTTCCATCAAATTCCAAAGGTTTGCAGGCAGTGAATTCTTTGTAGGTGCATCCTACACGATTTCCTGTACTGCTAGATCCAAGGTTATTGTTGGTATGTAGCGCAGCCTGTACTGCGGCTATGTTTGAAGCTAGAAAAGTACGGAATTCCTCTTCATTCATATTCACGGTGTGTCGAGTAGTCGGTGCCATTTCCTTCAAAATAGTCAAATGGAACAAGTTAATCATACATAATATTAAGAGTAGTTAATAGTATTTCGTAGCATAATATGAACTCATTTATAAAAGCTTTTTCTTCATATTAGCTTTTTATAAGTTTAAATTCGGGTAGTACCTACCCGTTAAGTTCATACTTAGTAGCTAATATACAATTCAACTACTACAATTCTATATGAAAAACTGATTGTAATAATATTTCGCGTTCAAACTTTTATACAATATTTTACAAACTTACAATATCGCTTATTTTACATAAAGCATGAAATATAGCACACAATAACTTTGATACAAGATAGTTGTGAAGATAATTCTAGCTAGTACAAAAGTCGTTCAGCAAAGGCAATAAAGACACGTAATTCATACGTCCAGAAACAAGTCATGCATTCTGGTTTTACTAGGACTACTTCCCATCCTTGGTCTTGTGGAACATAACCGTTATGGCCGTTGTTAAGACAGCGTGTTGTAACGTCATCAAAGGGACGAGGGTTACGTAATGACCAACAGTCTCGTAATAACCTAAAAACCTCATTTCTTACCCCAATTACCGACTCCGTCACTTGTGGGAACGTTTTGTTTAATAGTTGTAGCCCGATGTTCTTGTTCTCACTTTAGTGAGAAGCGAACATTACTAACCCGTAAGCATAACATGCTTCTTTATGTTGCATGTTAGCCGCTTTTTCTAAATCACGAAGTCCTATATTCGGATATACTGAGTCAAAATAATTTCTTAACCCGTTGCGTAAAATAGCATTTGGGTTCCCCGCAATATATGCGTCAAAGTAAACACATCGTAACTTATGGATTTCCCAATGTGATATTCCCCATCTTCCGAACGAAAGCCTTTTATAAACCAAGGCATTCTTGGAACGTTCTTCGAATGTCTTACAAACTGATCTCGCCTTAAATAGTTGTGCCGAAGAATTCTGACCGACTCTAGACAAGATTTCATCAATCATGTCTCCGGGTAGGTCTCTTAAAATATTGGGTTGTCTATCCATTTTGTGTTTTTATACTGTAAAATAGACAAGAGTTAGATTCATAAAAAAATACTTATTAATACAAGCAATTTTTACACATCATAAAGCATAAGCACACTATATTACATATATTACACCACACGAATACAACTATCTTATTCCGACTCGCTTGTTTCTTCTTCTTCGGTTTTGGTTCGTTTTGCCAAGTTTCTAGGGATATATGATGTTCCAATAATACGAGCCGTAATTTTCCACATTGGTTTAGAAAAACCTGGTGGTTTAGAGGTTCCCGGGTCATTGTTACAACTTAAGGACTTCGGGGGTTGACGATACATATAAAGTTCATCGGGGTTGGAATTAGATTTCTCTATTTTTATGCCCTTTCCCTTATTATTTTCTTTTGCCTTTTTAAATTCAGTTGGGGTAATTTCTATAACATCATCGGAATTCTCGTCGGAATCCGATTCATCGGAGAATTGGTAATCCTCCCAATATTTTGCTTCCTTGGCGGAAACACCATTGACCATAATTAACCTTGGTCGGTTGGTTGAGGATTCTCTTTTACTTAACCGTTTTATTATTTCCCCCACCGGTTCTATTTCTTCTTCCGGTTCCGATTCTTCTTCCGGTTCCGACTCTTCTTCCGGTTCCTCTTCGGGAACTTGTGAATCAGTCCACGAATCATTCCAATTTACATTTGACTCTTTATTATTATTAGGTGAGTCAATGGGACTTCTTCTAGAGGTAGACATCTATCACATAATATCAAACACGTTAAGAGATTAATATATCACATAATATTCATATGTTAAAAATATATAGTTTCCAACAAAAATGTTAAGCAATCATTTTTAAAGAAAACACGGTCGAAGTCCAGACTCACTAATGCATCCTAACAAACTCGATAAGACACACTAATGCAAATTTTCTGGTTCTCTAAGACCAACGCTCTGATACCAACTGAAATGTCCCGTTCTTATTGATTAAAAACGTTCCATATTAATTGATTTCGTTGCGAGGTTTTGACCTCTATATGAGACGTTTTTCAAAGACTACATTCATTTTAAAACAAACCATAACCTTTATTTCATCAATAAAGGTTTAAAAAGCTTTACGTAGATTATCAAATAATGATAATCTAAAATATCCTGTTTACACACGACCATTACATAATGGTTTACAATACAAATATGTTACAACAAAATAAGTTTCTTGAATGCAGTTTTTACACAATATCATACAAACATGGACTCCAAATCTCGTCCTTATTTAAGTATGCGACAGCGGAAGCTCTTAATAATCACCTGAGAATAAACATGCTTAAAACGTCAACAAAAATGTTGGTGAGTTATAGGTTTAACCTATATATATCAAATCATAATAATAGACCACAAGATTTCATATTTCAATACACATCCCATACATAGAGATAAAAATCATTCATATGGTGAACACCTGGTAACCGACATTAACAAGATGCATATATAAGAATATCCCCATCATTCCGGGACACCCTTCGGATATGATATAAATTTCGAAGTACTAAAGCATCCGGTACTTTGGATGGGGTTTGTAAGGCCCAATAGATCTATCTTTAGGATTCGCGTCAATTAGGGTGTCTGTTCCCTAATTCTTAGATTACCAGACTTAATAAAAAGGGGCATATTCGATTTCGATAATTCAACCATAGAATGTAGTTTCACGTACTTGTGTCTATTTTGTAAATCATTTATAAAACATGCATGTATTCTCATCCCAAAAATATTAGATTTTAAAAGTGGGACTATAACTCACTTTCACAGATTTTTACTTCGTCGGGAAGTAAGACTTGGCCACTGGTTGATTCACGAACCTATAACAATATATACATATATATCAAAGTATGTTCAAAATATATTTACAACACTTTTAATATATTTTGATGTTTTAAGTTTATTAAGTCAGCTGTCCTCGTTAGTAACCTACAACTAGTTGTCCACAGTTAGATGTACAGAAATAAATCGATAAATATTATCTTGAATCAATCCACGACCCAGTGTATACGTATCTCAGTATTGATCACAACTCAAACTATATATATTTTGGAATCAACCTCAACCCTGTATAGCTAACTCCAACATTCACATATAGAGTGTCTATGGTTGTTCCGAAATATATATAGATGTGTCGACATGATAGGTCGAAACATTGTATACGTGTCTATGGTATCTTAAGATTACATAATATACAATACAAGTTGATTAAGTTATGGTTGGAATAGATTTGTTACCAATTTTCACGTAGCTAAAATGAGAAAAATTATCCAATCTTGTTTTACCCATAACTTCTTTATTTTAAATCCGTTTTGAGTGAATCAAATTGATATGGTTTCATATTGAACTCTATTTTATGAATCTAAACATAAAAAGTATAGGTTTATAGTCAGAAAAATAAGTTACAAGTCGTTTTTGTAAAGGTAGTCATTTCTGTCGAAAGAACGACGTCTAGATGACCATTTTAGAAAACATACTTCCACTTTGAGTTTAACCATAATTTTTGGATATAGTTTCATGTTCATAATAAAAATCATTTTCTCAGAATAACAACTTTTAAATCAAAGTTTATCATAGTTTTTAATTAACTAACCCAAAACAGCCCGCGGTGTTACTACGACGGCGTAAATCCGGTTTTACGGTGTTTTTCGTGTTTCCAGGTTTTAAATCATTAAGTTAGCATATCATATAGATATAGAACATGTGTTTAGTTGATTTTAAAAGTCAAGTTAGAAGGATTAACTTTTGTTTGCGAACAAGTTTAGAATTAACTAAACTATGTTCTAGTGATTACAAGTTTAAACCTTCGAATAAGATAGCTTTATATGTATGAATCGAATGATGTTATGAACATCATTACTACCTTAATTTCCTTGGATAAACCTACTGGAAAAGAGAAAAATAGATCTAGCTTCAATGGATCCTTGGATGGCTCGAAGTTCTTGAAGCAGAATCATGACACGAAAACAAGTTCAAGTAAGATCATCACTTGAAATAAGATTGTTATAGTTATAGAAATTGAACCAAAGTTTGAATATGATTATTACCTTGTATTAGAATGATAACCTACTGTAAGAAACAAAGATTTCTTGAGGTTGGATGATCACCTTACAAGATTGGAAGTGAGCTAGCAAACTTGAAAGTATTCTTGATTTTATGAAACTAGAACTTTTGGAATTTATGAAGAACACTTAGAACTTGAAGATAGAACTTGAGAGAGATCAATTAGATGAAGAAAATTGAAGAATGAAAGTGTTTGTAGGTGTTTTTGGTCGTTGGTGTATGGATTAGATATAAAGGATATGTAATTTTGTTTTCATGTAAATAAGTCATGAATGATTACTCATATTTTTGTAATTTTATGAGATATTTCATGCTAGTTGCCAAATGATGGTTCTCACATGTGTTAGGTGACTCACATGGGCTGCTAAGAGCTGATCATTGGAGTGTATATACCAATAGTACATACATCTAAAAGCTGTGTATTGTACGAGTACGAATACGGGTGCATACGAGTAGAATTGTTGATGAAACTGAACGAGGATGTAATTGTAAGCATTTTTGTTAAGTAGAAGTATTTTGATAAGTGTATTGAAGTCTTTCAAAAGTGTATAAATACATATTAAAACACTACATGTATATACATTTTAACTGAGTCGTTAAGTCATCGTTAGTCGTTACATGTAAATGTTGTTTTGAAACCTTTAGGTTAACGATCTTGTTAAATGTTGTTAACCCAATGTTTATAATATCAAAAGAGATTTTAAATTATTATATTATCATGATATTATGATGTACGAAAATCTCTTAATATGATATATATACATTAAATGTCGTTACAACGATAATCGTTACATATATGTCTCGTTTCAAAATCATTAAGTTAGTAGTCTTGTTTTTACATATGTAGTTCATTGTTAATATACTTAATGATATGTTTAATTATCATAATATAATGTTAACTATATATATAACCATATATATATGTCATCATATAGTTTTTACAAGTTTTAACGTTCGTGAATCACCGGTCAACTTGGGTGGTCAATTGTCTATATGAAACCTATTTCAGTTAATCAAGTCTTAACAAGTTTGATTGCTTAACATGTTGGAAACATTTAATCATGTAAATATCAATCTCAATTAATATATATAAACATGGAAAAGTTCGGGTCACTGCACATATAAAGTTCATCGGGGTTGGAATCGGGTTTCTCTATTTTTATACCTTTTCCCTTATTATTTTCTTTCTCTTTATTAAATTGGGTCGAGATAATTTCTATAACATCATCGGAATCCTCATCGGGATCCGATTCATCGGAAAATTGGTAATCTTCCCAATATTTTGCTTCCTCGGCGGAAACACCATTGACCATTATTAACTTTGGTCCGTTGGTTGAGGATTTCCTTTTATTTAATCGATTTACTATAGGTATCAATATTTCTTCCTCCGGAACCTCTTCTTCTTCTGGTTCCTCCTCTTCCGATTCCTCCTCTCCCGGTTTCTCCTCTTCCGGTTCCTCCTCTTCCGGTTCCTCTTCGGGAATTTGTGAATCTTCCCAAAATATATTCGACTCTTCATTATTATTAGGTGAATCAATGGGATTTGTACTAGAGGTAGACATCTATCACACAATATCAAACATGTTAAGAGATTAATATATCACATAATATTTACATGTTAATAATATATAGTTTCCAACAAAAAAATGTTAAGCAATCGTTTTTGAAGAAAAACACGGTCGAAGTCCAAACTCACTAATGCATCCTAACAAACTCGGTAAGACACACTAATGTAATTTTCTGGTTCTCTATGACCAACGCTCTGATACCAACTGAAATGTCCCGTTCATATTGATTATAAACTTTCCATATTAATTGATTTCGTTGCGAGGTTTTGATCTCTATATGAGACGTTTTTCAAAGACTGCATTCATTTTTAAAACAACCATAACCTTTATTTTATCGATAAAGGTTTAAAAAAAAGCATTACGTAGATTATCAAATAATGATAATCTAAAATATACCGTTTACACACGACCATTACATAATGGTTTACAATAAGAATATATTACATAAAAAATAAGTTTCTTGAATGCAGTTTTTACATAATATCATACAAGCATGGACTCCAAATCTTGTCCTTATTTTAATATGCAACAGCGGAAGCTCTTAATAATCACCTGAGAATAAACATGCTTAAAAAGTCAACAAAAATGTTGGTGAGTTATAGGTTTAACCTATATATTATCAAATCATAATAATAGACCACAAGATTTCATATTTCAATATACATCCCATATATAGATATAAAATTCATTCATATGGTGAACACCTGGTAACCGACATTAACAAGATGCATATAAGAATATCCCCTATCATTCCGGAAAATCCTTCGGACATGATAAAAACGAATTCGAAGTACTAAAGCATCCGGTACTTTGGATGGGATTCGTTAGGCCCAATAGATCTATCTTTAGGATTCGCGTCAATTAGTAGATCGGTTTACTAATTCTTAGGTTACCAAGCAAAAGGGGCATATTCGGCTTCGATCATTCACCCATATAATGTAGTTTCATTTACTTGTGTCTATTTCGTAAAACATTTATAAAACTGCATGTATTCTCATCCCAAAAATATTAGATTTTAAAAGTGGGACTATAACTCACTTTCACAGATTTTTACTTCGTCGGGAAGTAAGACTTGGCCACTGGTCGATTCACGAACCTATAACAAATATGTACATATATATCAAAGTATGTTCAAAAATATATTTACAACATTTTTAATATGTTTTAATGTTTTAAGTTTATTAAGTCAGCTGTCCTCGTTAGTAACCTACAACTAGTTGTCCACAATTAGATATACAGAAATAAATCGATATATATTATCTTGAATCAATCTACGACCCAGTGTATACACGTATCAGGCTAGATCACAACTCAAAGTATATATATTTTTGGAATCAACCTCAACCCTGTATAGCTAACTCCAACATTACTGCATATAGAGTGTCTATGGTTGTTTCAAATAATATATATAGATGGGTCGATATGATATGTCAAAATATTTGCATACGTGTCTATGATATCTCAAGATTACATAATATATTAGAATATACGTATAATACAATATAAGTTAGCTGGGATATGATTTGTATAGAATTGTTACAATATTTCCCTTAGCTACAACAATAAAAAAATATACAATCTTGTTTTACCCATAACTTCTTCGTTTTAAATCCGTTTTGAGTGTTTCAAGTTGCTATGGTTTCATATTGAACTTAATTTTATGAATCTAAACAGAAAAAGAATAAGTTTATAGTCGGAAATACAGGTTACACGTCATTTTTGTAAAGGTAGTCATTTCAGTCGAAAGAACGACGTCTAGATGACCATTTTGGAAAACATACTTCCACTTTGAGTTTAACCATGATTTTTGGATATAGTTTCATGTTCATAAGAAAAAACATTTTACCAGAAGAACAAATTTTAAATCAAAGTTTATCATAGTTTTTAATTAACTAACCAAAACAGCCCGCGGTGTTACTACGACGGCGTATATCTGGTTTTACGGTGTTTTTCGTATTTTTTGGTTTTAAATCATTAAGTTAGCATATCATATAGATATAGAACATGTGTTTAGTTGATTTTAAAAGTCAAGTTAGAAGGATTAACTTTTGTTTGCGAACAAGTTTAGAATTAACTAAACTATGTTCTAGTGATTTCAAGTTTAAACCTTCGAATAAGGTAGTTTTATATATATGAATCGAATGATGTTATGAACATCATTACTACCTCTGGTTTTGTGGATAAACCTACTGGAAATGAGAAAAATAGATCTAGCTTCAAAGGATCCTTGGATGGTTTGAAAGTTCTTGAAGCAGAATCATGACACGAAAACAAGTTCAAGTAAGATTTCCACTCGAAATAAGATTGTTATAGTTATAGAAATTGAATAAAAGTTTGAATATGAGTATTACTTTGTATTAGAAAGATATCTTACTGTAAATAAGAAAGATTTCTTGAGGTTGGATGATCACTTTACAAGATTGGAAGTAAGCTAGAAAACTTGGAAGTATTCTTGATTTTATGAAACTAGAACTTATAGAATTTATGAAGAACACTTAGAACTTGAAGATAGAACTTGAGAGAGATCAATTAGATGAAGAAAATTGAAGAATGAAAGTGTTTGTAGGTGTTTTTGGTTGTTGGTATATGGATTAGATATAAAGGATGTGTAATTTTGTTTACTTGTAAATAAGTCATGAATGATTACTAATATTTTTGTAATTTTATGAGATATTTCATGCTAGTTGCCAAATGATGGTTCCCACATGTATTAGGTGACTCACATGAGCTGCTAAAAGCTGATCATTAGAGTGTATATACCAATAGTACATACATCTAAAAGCTGTGTATTGTACGAGTACAAATACGGGTGCATACGAGTAGAATTGTTGATGAAACTTGAACGAGGATGTAATTGAAAGCATTTTTGTTAAGTAGAAGTATTTTGATAAGTGTCTTGAAGTCTTTCAAAAGTGTATGAATACATATTAAATCACTACATGTATATACATTTTAACTGAGTCGTTAACTCATCGTTAGTCATTACATGTAAATGTTGATTTGAAACCTTTAAGTTAACGATCTTGTTAAATGTTGTTAACCCAATGTTTATTATATCTAATGAGATGTTAAATTATTATATTATCATGATATTATGATATATTAATATATCTTAATATGATATATATACATTTAAATGTCGTTACAACGATAATCGTTACATATATGTCTCGTTTCGAAATCCTTAAGTTAGTAGTCTTGTTTTTACATATGTAGTTCATTGTTAATACACATAATGACATGTTTACATATCATTTATCATGATTAAACATAGTGTATCAATATCTTAATATGATTCATATGTATTTAGTAAGACGTTGTTATAACGATAATCGTTATATATATCGTTTCGAGTTTCTTAATTCAATAAACTCAATTTTATGTATATAACTCATTGTTAAAATACCTAATGAGATACTTACTTATCATAATATCATGTTAACTATATATATATAATCATATATATGTCATCATATAGTTTTTACAAGTTTTAACGTTCGTGAATCACCAGTCAACTTGGGTGGTCAAATGTCTATATGAAACCTATTTCAATTAATCAAGTCATAACAAGTTTGATTGCTTAACATGTTGGAAACACTTAATCATGTAAATATTAATTTCATTTAATATATATAAACATGAAAAAATTCGGGTCACTACACTCAAAAATTTAGCATATCACATTTTTGACACATTTCTATCTATAAATCACAACAATAATTGTTTGATAAACTCAATTAATTTTGCATGATTATTTTAGTCACTCGTAATGAACGGGCTCTAAAACCTAAGTAGTTGTGTATAAAAATACTCCGTAATTATAAGAATAGGGAAAATTAGTCCAGGAACTTGTGACTTTTCATTCAAGGCGTGCATGCATCTAACCTATTTTTTTCGTCATATAGAAATATATTCTTGATCAAGAAAAATGATGTTTTAGTTGATTAATTAATCATTACGATTACGATTTGATTAATAATAAGAAAGTTAATCGGAATTCATAACCATTTCAAGAAGACCGTAGTTTGAAAAGGTTAGCGGTTTTTTTGTGACTAATTTCTAGCTTTAGTAAAGGCAAAAAAACTTATCCACACGTAAGCTTTAAAAATATTAAAAACTACGGAGTAATAAATTAAAGCATATGTCATTTATCTGTTTTCACATGTAGATACATGTACATGCAATTTCATATGATGGGAAATGTTTTATAACGTAAGTGGATTATGACAACTGCTTTAAAATTTACGATTGATTACTTTAAGTCTATCATCCTCAAGGTTACATTAGGATTATCAGGACCACAGACTGTCTTATTCTAAACATCGACAACACATATGAACGATAATCTTAAGTGCCGTCTTTTATTGTTATCAAAGTAATTAGACATTAGTAATACTAGTAGTATAGTATGGTACTCCGTATTATATTGTTTAAGGATGCCGGGTCCAACTAGACACATGTCATGTTATCCTGTTTGTGCACTTGTCATTTACTATATAGATGTATGTATGTATGTATGTATAAGTTCATTGCAACGTACCATTAAATGTTAATGTATCATCCTAAAGGGAATTCATGTCATTGAAAGGTGACTGATTTAAAATAGTCTCTATAAATATGATAGAAACATATATATTGTTTTTAGTTAACCATATTCAACCTGCCACAAACCAATAGCAAGCTTGATGATCAACTGATAAGTACGCGGTGGTTGTGCACATCCACATCGGTGGTCACCCACTGCACTAAGAAGACAGTTAACGTGTAGATGCCCTGCTTCGTTTGCTATAAAATAATTTTAGCACCACAAAATGGCACTTGCCAATTGTGTAACAGATATGTGTAAATGAGTTAGAGTTACTTATGAGTCAATCGAGCTCGACTTGTTAGAAATTCGATTTGAGTTGGACTTAATTAAACGAACCCAAGCTTAATTTAAAGATCGATTACCAAACGAGCTTGAGGTTCTCATTTCGAGTCCAAAAAAGTTTGCGAGCCTAAACAAAATTTTCATTTATATACATTAATTAATATTTTGTGTCTCAAAAAATGTATATATAATACAATAGTTAATATCTCTTATAAAGTATGATATAATATAAAAAGTAAATCGTATTATATATGATGAAAAAATAAGCAATATTAAAATTAAGTAAAAATATATATTAAATAATAATATTATTAAATAAACGAGTCGTGTTCGAGTCGAACTCGAGGTTACTTAAATTCGGAGGAGTTAAGTTCGAGCTTTATATGCTAGGCTCGAAGAGCTCGAACTCAAGGTCGATCAGCAAATTCTAAAGAGCCGAGCTCGAATTTGGCAGAGCTCGAGCTCGACTCGACTCGTTTACACCCCTACCTAGCAGTATGAGAAGATTTCTTCAACAAGAAGGTTGATAGTTTAAACATGACTTAAAGCAGTTAGTTGTATATGTTAGTATTTGTGGTCATCATTACACATATATACCATGTGTGTTAAATTGTAGGTTTGTCATTTTAAAAAATAATTTATACTATCACATAAATCTCTAAAATGATGATGTCATAAATAAATAAATATTATTTAAGTTTAAAAAAATTCAAAAAAAAAAAAAAAAAAAACTAAGTCCCACATGATGACGTCATTAAAATAATTAATTTCATTTAAGAAAAATATTAACATGTTAATTGTATAGTATATGAAGCATTATGTACAACCTTATAATAAAATACTCCATGACCATATGTACAATATTTAAAACATTATATACAATCTTATGGTAAACCCATGACGATATGTACAAATTTTAAATTTTTTAAGCACTTCCATGACGATATGTACAATATTTGAAGCATTATGTACATCCTTATAATAAAACACTTCCATGACGATATGTACAAACTTTAAAACAAATTGTACAATATTTTACAAATCACTCCATGAACACATGTACAAATTTTTAAGTATATTGTACAACCATTATATAATAATTATTTTTTAATTTTTGAAAAAATTTCAATAGGCATTTGTTATGAATAATAATTATTATTAGAAATATAAATACTCATTTTTAAAGCAAACTTTATAATTATAATTATAATTATAATTATTATTCAAATATGGAAGCTCTTTACGGAATTAATTACGTTAGATATGTATGCGAAATACATGTCTCAATAAAAGGTTGTAATGTAGGCTTTTATAAAATAAAAATAGTAATTGTGATCAAAATTGGAAGATGGTGGTGAGAGAATAAATGTAGTTCATTTATTCTGACCAAATTAATTATATTAATATTTTTGTAAAAACAAGACAAGTTTTTTAGTCGAAATCTTTGATTTCGCAGTTCATTAAACTAAATAACTTTAGTTTTTACATCCACTTAATATTTAAAATATATCATTAAACTGTTTCGTTTAAATAAACTCATAATTTTACGAGTCATTTTATTTAAAAGGACACCTTAATATAATCTATCTATAGGATAGGATGCATGTTTATTACTCCTTAGACCGTACATCAATAATAATTGTTCACTTGATTTATATTTGCCATAATTGTTCGTTTACAAAATATAGTACGAGAAATAATAATAATAATAATAATAATAATAATAATAATAATAATAATAATAATAATAATAATAATAATAATAATAATAGTAAGGGTACGGCTTTATACCCTTAGAGAATTGAATAGAATAACAACCATATATATACAATTTTTTTTAAGGCGAAGCAAGAATATATTGATAAAAAACCTTCATTAAAATAATTAAGGTTGAAGTGTACAAAACATTACAGAGGCAACAAGCCTAAAGGAAATGAAAGCTAGTCATGAACATAAGTCGTGAACTCTAAACAGAAAGCTAAACATTGCAAGATCATAGCCTATTGTAATAACAGAGATGGGTTTATATCCCAAACATATGAGTGTAAACTATGACATAGATTGAGATTTATCGCCCAAAGGAACACTTTTAACTTGATGTTTCTCACAATCACCGACCGGCACGTGTATTTACCATTGAAGATGTAATCGTTTCTAGCAACCCAAATAGCCCACAAAGTAGCGGGACCGATCATTCTCCAAAATCTCTTGTCATTGATACCCATTCCATAATACCAATCGAACGAAAACTCATTAACCGTGACCGGCAAAACCCAACAAAGATTCCACCATTGAAACAAATCGGACCAAATTTTATAGGACCAAGAACAATGCATTAACAAGTGTTCAATAGACTCGACATCAACAAGACACCAAACACATACCGTTGATTGAGTATCCAGAAGGATATATCTTCGAACCAAAACGTCTCTAACCGGAATGCCTTTCTTGAGAGTTAGCCAATGAAATAAAGCGATTTTTGATGGAACTTTGTTATTCCACACAACAACAGGCCAATTGGGAATAACGTTATTAGATGAAACCATAATGATCCGAATTGCTTCTGCAACAGTGTATTCCCCATGTAAACCTCTTGGCCAAACTACCATATCAACTTCATTTTCATACACCTTAAAACTTGCAAGAAGCGTATGAATTTCTAAAGCTTTTAAATGATCATAAAGAAGAAGAGGCTGAGGAAGCATAAGATCCCAACCCGTTTGAGAAAAAAGAGGTGAACAAGGTAACCGAAACTGATTAACAGTGCCAAATTTGTTACAACAGACAAGGTATATAGATGGGAATTCATCTTTAAGACACTGATTACCGACCCACGTATCATGCCAAAAGGAAACGTTCTCGCCATTCCCTAATTTCCATCTCCATTCATTCGGACCCAAAATACCAATCAACGAATCATTTTTTTAAGGTTAACAATCTCTTTCCAAATAGACGATAATTGAGAAGAACGTAAGGAAGAAACATTGTTCAAGAGTTTACCTCAAAATGAAGGGCCAAATGAGGAGACAACGATTGATTTTCAAAGTTGTTGTTTGTTTGAGTTCATCAGAGCCCACCATTTTGCTAGCATGGTTAGATTTTTTATACGAAGAGGAGTAATACCCAAACCTCCCATTTCAATGGGAAGACATACCGAATCCCATTTAACGAGACTTGTTTTCTTTTTTAGACAATCGCCACCCCACAGGAAGTTCCTCTGATACCTTTCTAACCGTTTAATGATGCCAACCGGAGCTTTGTAAATAGACATATAATGAAGAGGGAGATTAGAAATAACCTCTTTCACCAAAACTAACCGACCACCAAAAGAGAGGCACCGACCTTTTCAACCCACAAGCTTTCTTTTGAACTTATTAACAATAGATTCCAACATTTTCAACCTTTCTCTAGAAATACCGATTGGAATGCCCAAGTATTCTAAAGGAAAAGCCCCTACTTTACAATTAAAAATAGCCAAAATGAAATCATGTCTTCTCTTGAGATGTGGATACCATAAAGAGTTGTTTTAACCAAATTCATTTCCAACCCCGAAGCTTGGAAGAACAAATGCAAAATGCTTTTGATTCTATTCAACTCAATAATTGAAGGTTGTGCAAAAATAATTGTATCGTCCGCAAATTGAGAGTGATTGATACACAAATCTTGATTAAATTGGCACCCTTTTAGTAAACCATTGTCTAGATCGTTCGAAAGTAATTTACTCAAAATTTTCGCAACAATAATGAACAAAAACGAGGATAACGGATCCCCTTGACTCAAACCCTGATGCATAACACCCTCCCTAGATGGAGAGCCATTCAATAGGACCGAGAAATTGATATGGGAAATACAAGTTTTGATCCATAAAATAAATTTTGAAACGAAACCCATATTTAAAAGAACCTGTAGCAAGAATTCATGAGAAACACAATCGTAGGCTTTAGAAAAGTCGATTTTTAAAAGAAGGATCGGTTTTTTCTTTTTCTTAGCCATGTGTACCACCTCATTAACAACTATAACACCATCCATTAACAATCTTGACGGGACGAACCCGTTTTGGCTTTCACTAATGATAGAAGGAATAGCTAACTTTAGACGGTTAGCTAAGGTTTTCGCTATAATCTTGTAAGGAGCGTTTAATAGGGTAATGGGTCTTAAATGCTCAATACATCTAGCTGAGTTAGATTTGGGAATCAAAACGATGAACGGAGAATTGAAACCTTTTGGGAAGGAAGGATTATCATAGAATTGAGAGAACATATCCATAATAATATCTTCTAACCAAAACCAACTTTTTTGAAAAAACCGCATAGTAAACCCATCCGGACCCAGAGTTTTATTACCATCAAAGTATTTAACCACCCTTTCAATTTCAGCAGGTGTAAATTGGGCTTCCAGCAGAATGTTCTGGTGAGCCGAAACCTTTGCAAGATTAAGAGAGGCCCAATCAAATACGGTGTCTGCAAGTAAACATGAAACTGACCTGCAAAACATTTTTTCAAAATAAACGACAGTGTGTTCTTTAACAACTTCAGGCCTATCTTCCCAAACGTCTTGAATCTGCATTCCCGATATATAAGAAGATTGTTGCCTTATTTTTGAAACGAGATGGAAAAATCTTGTATTTTTATCACCAAGTCTTAACCATTGAAACCTAGAATGGAGCCTTCGTTTAGATTCGGCTTGAATTGAAATCTTCTTTTTGGATTTTTTGAACGCTGCTAAATCTGCCAATTCAACAGAAGATAATAAACGAAAACGAAACAAATTTTTTAGCCTTTTAATTTCAGAGTCACATATCTGGAATTCCAGTTTATCTTGTGAGAATTGTTGAGCATTTCAAACCTTTAGATCAGCTTTCAATAAGCGGGATTTTTTACCAATTACAAAAGCAGCCCAACAGTCTACTGAATAAGCAGCCCATTTGGTCATACACATATCTAGGAAAACATGCTTCTGAAACCAACTATTGTTAAAACGAAACGGTTTTGGACCCCAAGATTTTAGGATTTTCCCCCATACGATCGGTTTGTGATTAAAACATTCAGGGCTGCCCGCAATCAAAACAGAATCGGGCCAAGAATCAACCCAACAAGCGTTTAACAGAACACAGTCGATTCTGGACATTTTTACCTAAAGGACCTTCCCATGTAAACTCTTCATTATTTAGATGTTGATCAAACAGAGAAGCTTTTGAAATAAACTCATTAAAACCGTTAATGCAACTCCAATCTATAGTTTCTCGAAATCGTTCTTCAGGGCAACACACTGAATTGAAATCACCTAGAAAACAAATAGGTCCCGGCCATCTACTAGCTATAGTATACAATTGATCCCACACTAATATTTTACACAATACATTATGAGGTGCGTAAACATTAACAATTAGAACAATCTGATTAGAAGGAATATACCTTAAGACAGTGGCGATCCAATACCTGCAAGATCAGTGATCTTTTAATGTAAAAAAATCTTCTCTCCAAATGGATAACAATCCACCTTACCTTCCTTCGGATTTAATTTGGATAAAATCAAAAGAATAGTGCTTCCAAACTTCGTTTAAAATTATTTGTGAGACTTCTTTCACCTTGGTTTCTTGGATCGCTAGAAATTATATTTGAAACTTGTTAGCAAAAGCACCCGCCATACGACCTCTTGATCTATTCTCAAAGCCGCGGGTGTTCCATGAGGCAATTCTCATGGTTTGGGAGTATTGGCAGTAGCGTGCTCTTCTGCCATATTTTTCATGAGTTCACCAAACTTAACCATCTCTTCTTTATAAATAAGCTTTTTTTGCCCCGATTAAGTGACCTTTCGATACCGATTTGTTTGGTTTTGAAGATTGGCCTACCACGTAAGCTATTTCACTGGCAGTATAAACATATTTGAGGATTTAGGATCCTCATCTGACCAGTGGACTGTGTGTGAGGTAGATGAATTACCACCTATTTTAGGGACTGAATATTCAACCTGGTTATTTTGGGTCAACCTTTTGTTACGGATTTTATCACAAGAATCTTTGCAATTTTCACCTATGCATTGTTCTTCAATTGGAACTTGAGACTTAATCTTTGAAACGGGGCTGGAAGAAGGAATGTATGCTTTATTCTTCAAAGGTTTGAATTTGGCAGATGTGTCTTTTTTGTTTTGAACAGGAGATGAATTAAGGTTTGTAGTTTTGGAAGAAAGGGTAGGAAAATCATTTTGGTTTAGTGAAAATTGAAATGTCCCGTTCTTATTGATTAAAAACGTTCCATATTAATTGATTTCGTTGCGAGGTTTTGACCTCTATATGAGACGTTTTTCAAAGACTGCATTCATTTTTAAAACAAACCATAACCTTTATTTCATAAATAAAGGTTTAAAAAGCTTTACGTAGATTATCAAATAATGATAATCTAAAATATCCTGTTTACACACGACCATTACATAATAGTTTACAATACAAATATGTTACATCGAAATCAGTTTCTTGAATGCAGTTTTTACACAATATCATACAAACATGGACTCCAAATCTTGTCCTTATTTTAGTATGCAACAGCGGAAGCTCTTAGTATTCACCTGAGAATAAACATGCTTTAAACGTCAACAAAAATGTTAGTGAGTTATAGGTTTAACCTATATATATCAAATCGTAACAATAGACCACAAGATTTCATATTTCAATACACATCCCATACATAGAGATAAAAATCATTCATATGGTGAACACCTGGTAACCGACATTAACAAGATGCATATATATAAGAATATCCCCATCATTCCGGGACACCCTTCGGATATGATATAAATTTCGAAGTACTAAAGCATCCGGTACTTTGGATGGGGTTTGTTAGGCCCAATAGATATATCTTTAGGATTCGCGTCAATTAGGGTGTATGTTCCCTAATTCTTAGATTACCAGACTTAATAAAAAGGGGCATATTCGATTTCGATAATTCAACCATAGAATGTAGTTTCACGTACTTGTGTCTATTTTGTAAATCATTTATAAAACCTGCATGTATTCTCATCCCAAAAATATTAGATTTTAAAAGTGGGACTATAACTCACTTTCACAGATTTTTACTTCGTCGGGAAGTAAGACTTGGCCACTGGTTGATTCACGAACCTATAACAATATATACATATATATCAAAGTATGTTTAAAATATATTTACAACACTTTTAATATATTTTGATGTTTTAAGTTTATTAAGTCAGCTGTCCTCGTTAGTAACCTACAACTAGTTGTCCACAGTTAGATGTACAGAAATAAATCGATAAATATTATCTTGAATCAATCCACGACCCAGTGTATACGTATCTCAGTATTGATCACAACTTAAACTATATATATTTTGGAATCAACCTCAACCCTGTATAGCTAACTCCAACATTCACATATAGAGTGTCTATGGTTGTTCCGAAATATATATAGATGTGTCGACATGATAGGTTGAAACATTGTATACGTGTCTATGGTATCTCAAGATTACATAATATACAATACAAGTTGATTAAGTTATGGTTGGAATAGATTTGTTACCAATTTTCACGTAGCTAAAATGAGAAAAATTATCCAATCTTGTTTTACCCATAACTTCTTCATTTTAAATCCATTTTGAGTGAATCAACTTGCTATGGTTTCATATTGAACTCTATTTTATGAATCTAAACAGAAAAATTATAGGTTTATAGTCGGAAAAATAAGTTACAAGTCATTTTTGTAAAGGTAGTCATTTCAGTCGAAAGAACGACGTCTAGATGACCATTTTAGAAAACATACTTCCACTTTGAGTTTAACCATAATTTTTGGATATAGTTTCATGTTCATAATAAAAATCATTTTCTCAGAATAACAACTTTTAAATCAAAGTTTATCATAGTTTTTAATTAACTAACCCAAAACAGCCCGCGGTGTTACTACGACGGCGTAAATCCGGTTTTACGGTGTTTTTCGTGTTTCCAGGTTTTAAATCATTAAGTTAGCATATCATATAGATATAG
Organism: Rutidosis leptorrhynchoides; assembly: GCF_046630445.1. Classification (NCBI taxonomy): domain Eukaryota; kingdom Viridiplantae; phylum Streptophyta; class Magnoliopsida; order Asterales; family Asteraceae; genus Rutidosis; species Rutidosis leptorrhynchoides. The sequence continues at coordinate 30,538,803 of NC_092333.1, forward strand.
AACATGTGTGTAGTTAATTTTAAAAGTCAAGTTAGAAGGATTAACTTTTTTTTTGCGAACAAGTTTAGAATTAACTAAACTATGTTCTAGTGATTACGAGTTTAAACCTTCGAATAAGATAGTTTTATATATATGAATCGAATGATGTTATGAACATCATTACTACCTCAAGTTTAGTAGGTAAACCTACTGGAAGTGAAAAGAAATGATCTAGCTTCAAAGGATCTTGGATGGCTTGAAAGTTCTTGAAGTAGGATCATGACACAAAAACAAGTTCAAGTAAGATTTTTACTCGAATTAAGATAGTTTATAGTTATAGAAATTGAATCAAAGTTTGAATATGAATATTACCTTGAATAAGAAAGATAACCTACTATATATAACAAAGGTTTCTTGATCTTAGATGATTACTTGGAATGGATTAGAAAGCTTGGAAGTAAATTAGTAAACTTGAAGGGATTTTTGAAGTGTTCTTGAAGTGTTCTTCCTATGATGATTATAGCTTGATTCTTGAAGTGATTTTTGATGAAGATGATGATTAACTACTGGAAAAATACGTTCATAATAGTGTGTGTGTGTTGAGAGAGAATTAGAAAGAGAATTGGAAGTGAAATGGAGTGAATGATGAGTGGTAATTGGTGAGTGGTGAGTGGGGTTAAAAGGAGTTCTAGTTAGTTGACTAGCTCATGGTAGAAGTTAAAATTGATTAGTCATACATGACATAATCAAGAGTGGAATCCCATGCTAGTTCCTATTGGTATATACCCATAGTAAGTACGTTTTGAAGCTGTGTATAATACGGGTAAGAATACGACTAGAATTCTTGATGAAAGAAAAGAATGGGAAAGTAACTGTAACCATTTTCGTTAAGTATGAGTGTTTTGATATATGTCTTAAAGTCTTCCAAAAGTATTTTAATACATCTAAATACACTACATGTATATACATTTTAACTGAGTCGTTAAGTCATCGTTAGTCGTTACATGTAAGTGTTGTTTTGAAACCTTTAAGTTAACGATCTCAATTAATGTTGTTAACCCATTGTTTATTATATCTAATGAGATGTTAAATTATTATATTATCATGATATTATGATATATTAATATATCTTAATATGATATATATATACATTTAAATGTCGTTACAACGATAATCGTTACATATATGTCTCGTTTCGAAATCCTTAAGTTAGTAGTCTTGTTTATATGTATATAACTCATTGTTAATATACTTATGGAGATACTTACTTATCATAATCTCATGTTAACCATATGTATATAAATATATATATCGTCATGTCGTTTTTACAAGTTTTAACGTTCGTGAATCGCCGGTCAACTTGGGTGGTCAATTGTCTATATGAAACATATTTCAATTAATCAAGTCTTAACAAGTTTGATTGCTTAACATGTTGGAAACATTTAATCATGTAAATATCAATCTCAATTAATATATATATAAACATGGAAAAGTTCGGGTCACTACAAAAATGACTCCTTATGGGGAAAGGATATATTATCTGCATCTTGCCCATACCTATTGTCCTTTTTATCTTTCCCATTTGATGTAAAAATTGAATTTTTGATCCCATCCACTATTTCCTTTTGAGTTTTGACTGCACTAGTTACCTTTTCTAACGAATAATGAATACCTTTAGAGTTGTTACCGTTGCCAAAAGATTTAGTTGGAGTAGCATAGTTTAAATCCTCCTCCCCAACGATAATTTCGCCTTCTTCCGGTGGATTTTTCGGCGAGTTAAGATTAGAATCCGGACAAACAATGATCCGATTCATGGCTCTATTTTGTTCTTCAACAGCCTTGAGAGTACGCTATAACACATGATTGTACTCTTCTATAATATCCTCTGACAAAATCTCAACTTCATCCTGAAGATGAAGTTCTTCAACCCACAATTTACATCTAAATTGATTAGAGACATTAGCATAAGCATAAGTTTTGATAGGACATGGATCACAAACTTCAACTAAAGCAAAGAGTGTATTTGATTGTTCAGCCCGCTGAGACTTTGTGTCTATTTGAATAACCTTTTCAAATTCTTTAACAACTTCAATTGTGCAATCTGACGAAAAACATTCAAAAGGGATTCCTTTGATTGCTAACTTTGTGAATCTTGAGAATTTGTTTCTTCTTTGGTTCATTGGAATGACTTCAACAAATTCAACAACATTCATAGTAGGACCCATAGTCATCCTATGGAAACTCTCGGCATTGGCACATTAAACAACATAAGCGAATAAACCCCAAACAGAAACAGAGCGAATTGCAATATTAAGGCTTTTCAACCATTTAAACAATTTCAGAGCTTTCATAGGCTCTTTGTCAATAATGATAGCAGTAAAATCTAAGTTTTCGTTGTGATCATTGTTATATGAAAGATTTATATTTACCGAATTGAATCCACCGGTTAACGGTTCATCTTCTTTCCCACCTTGGACTACCATATCTTTTTTTGGCGAATCCCACATAGATCTTTCTACCATTTAAAATTTTACCATTCATACGAGCCACCACTTTTGAAGCTTGAATTGTATTAGCGAATTTCACAAAAGCAAAACTACGATCTTGTTTCCAAGATAGGCCCTGTATTTGACCATAATTCTTCAGAGTGCTTTTGATGACAACAGGATTGGTATAGCATGATAAAGCACCCAAAAAAATTGCTGATTTAGGGGGATAGAAGGCGTGATTGTTGCTAGGTTGTAAGGTTTTGTGATTGTTGAATTGGGGATTTTGATTAGGTAGTGAGGTTTTGTGATTGTTTGAATTGGGGGTTTTGATTTGGCTTGACAGGAATTGAGTTTGGATAAGATGGCTTGAAGGTTTAAGAGAGAAAAGGAGACATTTTGTTAACTTGCGATTTTTTTTATTTATTGTGACCATATATAATTAATAGAGGTGCGTTCAAATAAGAACGTTCTCATTTTACATATTTGTGAGCACAAATCTAGACCACACATTTAGTTTAGATAATTTAAATTAAATCATAATAATAAAAATCATTTTAGGGGTGTATTGGTCGTTATCATTAACTGTTAGGTGCAAATATGTACTTCAACAGGATAAATCGATTAACTTGCACCAACTTGTCCTATTTTTTAGCTACATGATCGACTAAACTATTATTATTATTATACATCTAATAAATCGTGAACCTAAATCCTATGTGTCAATCCATAATTACTTCTTAATCACAAATGCTTACGTGTAAAAACCATATTTAATCATAATTAGCACTAATTAATAAAGAAAATATCCACGTTGGCATCTCAAATCATGAATGAAAATCCACCAGAATTCCCCAAGCCGTTTCAATCACTTCTTAGGCTTCTTCCACAAACTTTTAGGGTTCCGTAAATCTCATATTTGTGCTTTTCTTAATTAGGGTTCATCTTAAGTAGGATTCATTCTAATTAGGGTTCATTTATGAACGCTAATTAATCGATGCTTCGGTTTTCTTCATCTATTGCGGTTTTTCGTTTGGTTGGGATTATATTAATTGATTTTCAGTGTTAATAGAGTTGGATCTATGTCCCCATAGCCTTCAATTTCCATTCATCATCGACGAATCCATTTATTCAATCCCTACGAAGTGAGTCATCCATCAGATCCAAGAATTTAGGTAACCTTCTCTTGCTCCATTTCAAAAAATATATCGTCAATTGTGTACGAATTTACGTTCAATTTAAGTTTTTTAAACTAAATTCTTTATGATTATGGAAAAAGGGCTTTTTAATATGATTTAATTCTTCTTTTCTGTATTTTTAGAGTTTTGCATATTCGTTTGCTGCGATTAACGTAATAAATTAGGGATTGACTATATTATTTGCTGTGATTGCATAAATATATACAATCTTTCATTTTTAATAGTGTCAATAAGTGTGGTGATGAACGCCGATTCAGTGATTTTACCTTGATGAAGATGAGTTTATTGCTGTAATACATATTGGTTTTTTATTTTAGTTAGTAACACTGGTTTTGTGTTTCAAAAATTGACATGTTGTTCCGCTTATGATATATGACTACGTTTTCTACGCTATATGATGTGTTTGTGTATGTTTTTTTTTGTTAAAATGCATTAGTATGTGATTGTTGGAGAACATACAAATACGTTAGCTACAATTTGATGTTTCTACAGGCATTATTATTGTCATCCCTATGTTTTCTTCAATAAGCTTCTTAATAAAAGTGTATTATTCAGATATGTAAACTACTTCTGTTATATGTGTTCAAATTAGATGAAGATGGAGGTGTGGAGTTACACGAACAATGACATCATGTTAACTATTAACTTGCATGTGTAACTGTTGTGATATAAAAATTATACCTATAATGTATGTGTTAGCAATTTTGTTGTGTATAAAGTTAAAGTTTTATTTTTTTATAAAATACATGTTATTTACAGTTTAAACTTACAAGTTTAAGCAGATGTTTGGGTTTAAATTCAAATTTCTTATGGAATTTATTTCAGTAGTAGGTGGTTGTTGGAGGTGCGAACTACTTTCAGTTTTATTTCTGCTATCCGTAATTTTAAAATCGATTTGCTGCATTATCTTTCACTTTTTGTGTTTGCTATGTTTCATTTTGGTTTATTTGATATTCTCAATGTAGTTTTTCCTTAAAGAAAATAAACTCGGTATAAATATAACACACATGCTCTCATGATTATGCTTGGTCAGTTGTTTACTTCAAGAGTTTCGTTTCTGCACAAAGGTACTTTTCACTCATTTGTGTCACTTACACGTTGTTCACATTGTTAACTTTTTTTCAATAAGTTTAAATATTTATTTATGCAGCCCGGGAAGTTGGATTCTCCAACATCTACTGTAAATGTGGTGCAACTTGAAGGTGTCAAGTATGTCTTATTTACTCATGTATTATGCTATTGAACTCTTTCATCATTTGACTATATTTCATTGAAAATGTGGGCTCTTTATTGTATAATGTACAGTTTTTTGCTTTTTATATTTGACTCTTTATTTTGTGGTGTTTGAATATGTAGTTTTAGAAATAATCATGTAATATCAACTAATCATAATCACAAAATTAGTGGTAATAAAAAATTATTTAGGACATACTTATATTGATACGATGTTTTAACATGGTGAGTAGTTTGTTTTATTATATAAAAAAATTGTATTAACTTGACAATACACGGAAAAAACTAGAATGATATCAAGTGAAACAGTTCATGGAAGTACAATAGATGGAAGAGCTCATTCCGCTGAGTATCTTTTTTATTTTTTTTACTTTTTTTTATCATCGGTATCATTTATATTGGCATCGACTTTTTTGCATACTCTAACAGGTCTGATGCATTTGGCATTTGAGCAAATTGATGAGTTGAGATTAATACAAGTTTTTTGCTAATATATCACAATCTGCAGGATTCAATGCAGTTATGAAGTGATCAAATTTTTACCACTAATCTTAAAACTTAAATCTATGAATCATATTTCTAAAGTTGGCCTTTTCGAATTGCTATGTTGTGAATTTACCCTTTCATCTCACATGATGTTTCTGAAAAAGGCAAATATAGTCATCAGTTTGTTTGATATTCAAAGTCAAAATAGGACATTATGAATCTTTGTATGTCCATAATAATTTTCTTAGAAGTTCCACTACATATGAGAAGTCACAAAGACTGGGCACGCTTTGTTTGGCTATATTTTTAGTTTTAGGCGTGACGAAAGAGCTGAAAAATGGAAAAAAGTTTCGCATATTGAATTTTGGGTCAAATAAGCATGTTTGACTTTTAGTAACTTGAATTTATTTTATATATAGTTTTATTCTAAACTGGAGGAGAAGATCCATGCTATAGAAGAAGAAAAAGGTACATTGCAAGAAAAAGTCCTGGAACTCAGAGTGGTTGATTATAAATTAAAATTACGCGGATGACGTTTTTGTTGGTCGTAGTAGAAACATCAAAAGGCTGAGTCTAAAATGATATAGAAAAGCCTTATGTTCAATGCAACACATATGTCGACTATTAAACATGAAACTTCTAGACAGAGTAAGAGAAGGTAAGTTTGGTACGACTTATTACCTTATTAGCAATCTATATTTATCATTAGAAAGGGTAATGTTATCATGAAGTTTTTAGTTTCAGATGTTAAATTTCAGCTCAGGATGTGTTTGAAGTTACTAAATTTTGTTTTGAGACATTGATTTACATTGTTTCGATTTGATAAAAGATAAATGAATTGCAGCAATACAAGCCCATTCTGGCACTGGTGCATGTCAAATTTTTGCAGACTTCCAAAAACGATTTTCTCCTGATCCTCAGATATATATTCCAGTCCCTACCTGGTCCAAGTAAGTCTATTGATAAAAATTTGTTATAATTTTGACTTTCGACCAACTAAATTAAGGGTTTTCATTGAATTTTCTTGGCTTATTATGTGAAACCTCAGTCACCATAACATTTGGAGAGATACTAATGTACCACAAAGGGCATTCTATGAAAACCATCAGGAATCAAAGAGTTGGATGTCTAAGGTGATTATTTACTACCCATTTGTTTACACGGATCATGTGCTTTGAATCTAATGGATACTACATATAAAATGCTAGAAACCATATTTTGTAACAGGTCACATACTTAAGTTGTTATCTGTCTTTGCTTTTGTCATGAGTTTGTAATAAGGGGTCTAATCAATTATTGTAAACTTCGCAAACTTTCGTCTGCAATTTGGTATGCGAAGATGATAAACAAGCTGTGGCTGTAAAAAGTCAATTGCAACAACTTGCAAGACCGATGTACAGTAATCCATCTGTTCATGGTGCACTCATCGTTTTGACTATCCTTAGTGATCCTGCTTTAAAGCAATTGTGGCTCATGGAGGTCAAGGTATAGTCTCTTAATCTCTTATTTATTTGGAAGTCCATCATACTCGGAAATTATCCTTGCATTTTGTTCTATTAGAATCAAGGTAGCAATTGGGGATTAATCTAATTGGATATTTTACACATTTAAAAATTAATTACAAAATTACAAAAAATAACGGCTCAAGATCTAACATATAAATAATCTTAACAATAGAGTTTAGACTTAAAATTATTGGGTTTGTTTGTATATGTTCAAGATGCCACATATAAATAATCTTTAACATTAGAGTTTAGGCATAAAACTATTGGGTTTGTTTGTATATGTTAGTTATTGTAGAATTAACAGTTTGAGATCATATTGTTGCTTTGTTCAATGGTAGATGTCCTTGAAAACGAAATCTAGGTAATAATAAATGCCGACAAAAGTATATTTTTCCTGCATCTTTTCGACACATGTTAAATCTTTTCGACACGTGTTAATGTTATTTGTTAATGCAGATGGAGAATAAATTTGGTCTTTATTTGTTTTGCATTATCTGGTAAACTTAGCGCGGTAGCATCTCAAAGATGATATATTTGATGAAAGGACCCATTCATATCGATTATAAACGATTCACAATAGTTGATTACATTGCGAGGTACTTGACCTATATATGAAACATTTTACAAACATTGCATTCGTTTTTAAAAGACAAACTTTCATTTCATCGAAAGTTGACAGGCATGCATACCATTTCATAATATATCCAACTATAATTGACTTAATAATAATCTTGATGAACTCGATGACTCAAATGCAACGTCTTTTGAAATATGTCATGAATGACTCTGTGATGACCCAGAAATTTCTGACCAAATTTAAACTTAATCTTTGTATGATTAACATTTCCGACACGATAAGCAAAGTCTGTAAAACTGAATCTCAAAATTTTTGAACTACTTTTATATATTTAAATACCCTTCGGTTGTTTTTGACGATTCGCGAATAATTATATGTAAATAGATACATATATACTATAACTTGAAAAAGTAACAATGTATTAATTGTTTGATACCGTACATTAAACTTATTGGTTTAAATATCTATTTGAATATATATGATAAGTTGAAATATTTATTATTAAAATTAATTATAAATAACTTCCAATGTGTATTTAAAAACTGATTTATGTATATCAAATAAAGATATATACATATATATACATATATATAATTTCAAGTTATTTAGTAAACGATAGTAACATTCATTTGTTAATTCGATTGGTATTTAGATAAGTGAACTAAAACGTTTAAGATGAACAAGCAAAACACTAATTTGCTACAGTATTTTCAAATTGCTACAATACTCAAAATGCTACAGTGTTTTTGAAAATCACTATTTGCTACAGTAAAAATTGACTTTGCTACAGTGAATTGCTACAGACTGTAATAAAAATCCGTATTACATCTGAAGAAATATACATACATATATTTTCATAAAGACTGTAATAAAAATTCTTTTGTACAAAATATTACTTGTGAAATCTTTAACGGGTAGGTAATTTCCGGGAAATATATAAGTTCACAATTAATATGTTATATTGTACATTCTTCAATTTCGATTCAAAAATTATTAACTATACTCACTATCTTCACAATGATACACAATCATTTCATACAAATTCAATCACATATTCTGATATCGACGTATCAAAATCCAAGCCATAACTCTGAACCGGTGACATTATTCTTAGACTCATAAATCTTTCAAAGCTATACTTTGACTTTAAAACTGTGCTAGAACATTATATGTATATTAACGATTACAATCCATGTTCAAACCCTTTGAAATTCCTGAAGACACTTCAAATAATGAATCATCGAGATGGTGATTCAACCACATGTTAACCGCGGTCTTGTACCTGAAAAACCCCCGAAATCAAAGTCATAGTTTAACACGTATCCGTGTCAGACCCTTTGGCATTTATTAGCTAAAATAACTTTTCAATCCCTTTTCAAAATAGACAGTTTTGTCACCACTCCAGCAAATCACCTTCAATTGTTCATTCGAATAAGCCTTATTATAACAATTACCCCTTCATCATTGTTACCGGGGAACCTTTCATGTTCCACCACATTAGCAGTAAATTTACCAACAACTTCATTGATCTTTGACCTTCCGAAAAATTCTTATACTCATTGAAACCGTATCATGTACTCATCCACATCTTGTAACGGCAATTGACATACCAACTATCGGGAATTAGCAATCAGTATTTTGAAATCTTGTAGCACGTCTACGCCAACAGTTATATGTGTACATATAACGTCTACCTCCTGGACTTACATACTTCGAATGTGAAGTTTCCGAAAAACACCCCAACTACGAAACTAGTTCTCCGAATTTTGGAAAAATGTTGATGAAGCAGCAAAAACTGTAAACGACCTTAACAGTCAAAAGTTTGATGATAAAGAATAGTATGGTGGTAAAGCTGAGAAAAAGAGAAGGTTTGGAACTGGAAAACGGATTGAGCAGACCATGAAGGAGGCTGTGGACAAATCACAAAGATGAAATATACCTTCAACGAATCCAAATGATTCAGTGTCTGCTGAAACTATTAGTAAGAACCTTACTTCTTATTCTAAACCTTCACAGACAGATTTTCCGCATCATCCTCTGATATTAGAAATTCTAAGATATCATCGTATCTTTCATTATAAATATCCTCCATATTTCTGGAGATAATTTCATAATCATTCGTATCGGAAATCAATTTTCTCCTTGTGATATCTGTGTTACATCATAAAAGAAAATATTTTAGTTTCTAAATTCTGAAACTTTCAAGTTTAAAATATGAATATTTTGGAAGTGGTGTTGGGAGCTGAAGCATGAGTTAGTATAATATAATGACACTTGATCAACGTGATTATATTACAGTAAATCATGTTGAGTTTCTAACGGAACGTGATAAAAGTTCACAGATCTCACCCTCATCATGAACCATGTTACATAACTCTTCCATTCTATTTAATCTCTAAATATATCAAGAAAATACTTTTCTTGATGATTCGGTCTTTTCCAGATATTCTGGTAATTTGACAAATCAAGATCGTGTCATTACAATTTCTTTCTTAGAACATTAACTATGTTCATTCCGAAATATATAGCTACGAATTCTGGACCATTATTCGCTTGACTTGAAGTCGGGAAGGAAAAACGAAAGCATGGAGCTCCTAAATATAAGGGAAAATATAAAGCCTGACAACAACACATATATTACAAACCGTTTATATCAATGCGTATAGCAATATAAAGACACGGGAGAATGAAAAACACTATAACCCCAAGGTAATGGTAGAAGAAAGTAATTTCCTCTGGTGGTAGATAAAAAAGAAGAATGACAGATATGAAAGTTAGGAGTATATCAAGAATCAGAACTGGATGAAGCATTCCACAATCTTTTGAAAGTATGAAATGAGGAAGAAGATGTAGGAGTAGTGAAAATAATGAAATGGAAGAGGTCAATTTATAGCAAAATATCGGACACAGCAATAGAGGCAGATTACGCATTTAATCAAAGAAAATCCTAATTTTCGCAAATTCCGAAAAATCAAATCTTATTTAAATTATGAAGATTTTCTATTCCTTAAAATCCGGAAATCAATCGTTACTACATCAAGAGATAAGACGCATCTCTATTCTCCATTTCACTTGATTACGATAACTTCTCTCATACGCTTCGAGTAATTGGATTATTTTATCCATATTATTCAAATATAGATAAAACTCTATTATCAACTCATATTCGTCATTAAAACATTTTTATTGTTAGCCATGACGATCTCACTCAAATTTCGGGACGAAGTTTCTTTAACGGGTAGGTACTGTGATGACCCGGAAATTTCTGACCAAATTTAAACTTAATCTTTGTATGATTAACATTTCCGACACGATAAGCAAAGTCTGTAAAACTGAATCTCAAAATTTTTGAACTACTTTTATATATTTAAATACCCTTCGGTTGTTTTCGACGATTCGCGAACAATTATATGTAAATAGATACATATATACTATAACTTGAAAATGTAACAATGTATTAATTGTTTGATACCGTACATTAAACTTATTGGTTTAAATATCTATTTGAATATATATGATAAGTTGAAATATTTATTATTAAAGTTAATTATAAATAACTTCCAATGTGTATTTAAAAACTGATTTATGTATATCAAATAAAGATATATACATATATATACATATATATAATTTCAAGTTATTTAGTAAACGATAGTAACATTCATTTGTTAATTCGATTGGTATTTAGATAAGTGAACTAAAACGTTTAAGATGAACAAGTAAAACACTAATTTGCTACAGTATTTTCAAATTGCTACAATATCCAAAATGCTACAGTGTTTTCAAAAATCACTATTTGCTACAGCAAATTGCTACAGTAAAAATTGACAAATAGTAACTTTGCTACAGTAAAACACTATTTCAAAATGAAAATGTATGTATTATATATATATATATATATATATATATATATATATATATATATATATATATATATATATATATATATATATATATATATATATATATATATATATATATATATTAACAAATAGCAAGACAATGATCTATAGAAGTAAATGACCAAAACACTCAAATGTATAAGTTATACCTCGAGTGGTATAGTTTATGGATGATTTAAGACTATATTTTGACAAATGTACGATTCACGAAACTTAAAGTACAAGTTATCTCAGTATACGAAAGGACGTTCGAAAAACCGGAACCGGGATATAAGTCGAGTGACGACGTACGACTTATCGGAATGAAAATTACAAGTCAACTATGCACGTGAATATAATATATTATATATATAATTAATATAAATTATATATAATATATATTATTTTTAAAATATGTCGACAAGCTTGATGACAAACAATATGTGAGCTGGAAGGGGAGGCCATTCGATCGCATGGCCACAGGCCTTCAAACCCATGCGATCGCATGGCAGTGTTTGTCAGGCCACATCTATAAATTCCAGTGTTTTCGCTCGATTTGAATCACACACATACACAAATATATATATACTCCGTAATATTATTTATTATTTATTATTATTATTATTATTATTATTATTATTATTATTATTATTATTATTATTATTATTATTATTATTATTAATAAGATTATTATTAATCTTATTATTATTTTTATTATTAGTGTTATTATTTTTGCGATACAAAAATAATAATGTACATAAAATATTACGACGGAGTGCTGTCCAAGTAATTTTCAAAACGAGTTTCCGAGCGAGCTAGAGCTAAGGAAAATATGGGTTATTGCCAAGGAAATTATGGGTAATGTTTTTGGGGTATTTTTGTGAATCAAACCTCGTGTTTATCATCTCCGATGCGTCTACGTGCTTTCCTGCAATATTGTATATCAATATTAAACTGTGAGTTTCATTTGCTCCCTTTTTAATTGCTTTTGCAATATATATTTTTGGGCTGAGAATACATGCACTTTATTTTAAACGCAATGGATACAAGTACTTACTAAATTCTACACTGAGTTTGAACCGAAAATCCCTTAGCTTTGGTAACTAGTAATTGCCAGTTATAAGAACTGGTGGTCGCGAGTAGTAGTATATGGATCCATAGGGCTTGACATCCCCGTCCGAGCTAGAGCGCTAGCCTTTTAACGGACGTATGCTATTTGAGAAGCGTACACGTTGGTTTGCGTGTATTGTACATGTTGGTTGCATGTATGTTAAAACATGGGTACTTATTAAAACGTTAAAGTTTAGTTACCAGGGTGCTCTGTTACGTAGAATCTATTGACAAACTTTTGAAAAACGTTTCTGGATGAAACAACTAAAATCTTGTGATCCACTTTTATATACAGATTATGCGAAACACTAAAACAATGAACTCACCAACCTTTGTGTTGACACTTGTTAGCATGTTTATTCTCAGGTTTCCTAGAAGTCTTCCACTGTTTGCTTATATGTTAGACAAGCTATGTGCATGGAGTCATACATGACATATTTTTCAAGGAAACGTTGCATTCACCAAATCATCACCATGTATCTTATTTTGACTGCATTGTCAATGGAAGTACTATTGTAAACTATTATTTACAGTGATTGTCTATATGTAGAAATCATCAGATGTCGAAAACCTTTGATTTAAATATTCATTTATGGTGTGCCTTTTCAAAAGAATGCAATGTTTACAAAACGTATCATATAGAGGTCAAATACCTCGCAATGAAATCAATGAATGACGTATTGTCCATATGGATTTGGAGCGATCGTCACAGACTCCAAGTAATATCTCTAATATGAGCAAATGCACAGCGGAAGATTTCTTTCATACCTGAGAATAAACATGCTTTCAAGTGTCAACCAAAAGGTTGGTGAGTTCATTAGTTTAACATAAATAATCATTTCCATCATTTTAATAGACCACAAGATTTTCATTTCTCATAAATATACGTCCCATGCATAGAGACAAAAATCATTCATATGGATTGAACACCTGGTAACCGACATTAACAAGATGCATATAGAATATCCCCATCATTCCGGGACACCCATCGGACATGATAATTTTGAAGTACTAAAGTATTCCAAATTCCAGAATGGGGCTTGTTGGGCTCGATAGATCTATCTTTAGGATTCGCGTCAATTAGGGGGTCTGTTCCCTAATTCTTAGGCTACCAAGTTTAAAAGGGGCATATTCGGCTTCAATCCATTCAACCATATAATGTAGTTTCAATTACTTATGTCTATTTCGTAAAACATTTATAAAAGCAGCGCATGTATTCTCAGTCTCAAAAATATATATTGCAAAAGCATTTAAAAAGGGAGTAATGAAACTCACCATACTGTATTTTGTAGTAAAAATACATATGACGACTTTGAACAAGTGTAGGGTTGGTATCGGACTCACGAACCTATATCATGTATATATATTAACACATTATAATATGAATCAACTAAGTTTATATATATTCTGTTATGTATTAAGATTAATATTCTTATGTATAATTTCATTAATACTTATAATACGTTATGATACTTATTTGTTATTTAATTAATGTTACATCAATAATATTAGTTAAAACAAAATTTAATGTAATATTAGTATACTTTATGTATTTTTATATAAATATCTTTTGTTTGCAAAATTAATAATTATTAATAATACTAGCTTAAGGATAATGATAATAGTGATAGTAATAATAAAAATGAAAATTTTAAAAATGAAAATTTTAATAAGGATAATAACTTTAATAATAATGTTATATAATAGTTTTAATAATAAAAATGCTACAATAATAATAATACTAATAAAATAATAATAATTATTATAATCTTAATAATAATAATAATGATATTAATAATACTTGTGATAATAATAATGTTAATGATACTAATGATAATAATAATAATAATAATAATAATAATAATAATAATAATAATACTTTTACTAATAATAATACTAATAATAATAATAATGATTATAAATTACTACCTTAAGAGTAATAAATAAGCTTCCCAAAAATGAAACTGCCACTGCTACTTGGACTCGAACCCAAGACCTCTCATTTGAGCCCAACACTCCAAATCACTTAGCTGTAAGTTCATTTTTGATTAATTCCCTACGATTAATTAATTATTATATCCGAACTGTTTATCTTTCCATCTTGCTTCTATCATTACCCTCAACTACTTATTATCATTTTCCTTGTTCAAACTTACTGTATCATTATCTATAATCCTAAGCATAACTTAATCATGATTATAATCATAAGCATAATCATAATTATAATCATACTAATCGCCATCATAATATTATCATCATTCTCATACGCGTATCATAATCAACGAATTACGTTCATCATCATCTTATCTATCATAAATATCGTGCATCGTCACCTTCAAATATCAACATACGATTATCATATTAACCGTGATCACCTCATCATCGATCACATCATCATCTATCACTCGTTATCATCATCATTAACATAAAACATAAAATCACGATCGTCATTTACTTCATTATCATCGTAACCATAACAACATAATCGAATATCATCATTATCGTTCTATGATCACGATCATCATCATCAGTCTATACGATCATAAAAATTTGATGTTGACATTAATCTTCATCGCCACGACCATCATCAATCTTATTAACATTGTTATTATTCTTTAACTCACCACCATCTCGTCACCATGTAATCATCATCTTCATTACTAATCACTATCTTCATCATCGTTGTGTATCATAAACTTATTAGAACCAGAGGTCGAATAGCAATTCAATGCTCCGGCTTCTATTCCGGCCCAACAGCAGTTAAGCCTTGGCCCAACATAAAATTAAAACCCTCGGCCCAAGTAAATCATAGCAGCCCAATAATTAAAGGAAAATTACGGCTCCTGCTTACTGGATTACATTCAAAGCCCCACTAGCTTGTTTTAATTTAAACTCATCGTCATTTAGATTGATATATGGGTGGGGCTCAACATACAGAAGGAATATGCAAATGGGGATATTTGTTTATTTGACGTTTGGCCACCAAGGAAAAGGAGGGACACGCAAGTGGTTTAAAACAGAAAAAAAATAGCATCGTTGTCTATAATACACATATATTATCTTTCATGTTTAATATATTATCATCTTATTGGTCATTTCTCGAAAGGAATTAGCCATAACAGCAGTAACAATAGAAGATGAAATGGGTTTTGATAGTGGTTTACAATCAAGAAGAGGAGAGAGAGATGTTTGTGAGGGTGGCGATGTTGGTGACTGTGGTGATGTATAATGGTGTTGTTATGGTGGCTAAATGATGGTTGTTCTATGGTGTCTTCGGTGGTGGATGAAGGTGGGTTGAGGCGGTCATGGTGAAGGTAACCGTGAGTGTGATGGAAGTTGATTATTGTAGATTGAAGATGGTAACGGTGGTGATGTGGGTTTCATCAAAGGAGATAGTGATCATTGGTTTGTAATCGAAAACGAATAACAAAAACAAGGTTGTAGCGTTTATGGTCGTGGTTCGGATTGTTGGGGTGACGAAAATGGTGGTGATTTAATATGAAGGTGACCGTGGTTGTAGTCATTCGATCAAGAAGAAAACACAGGTTGATACATAGTGGTGATTGAGCATGAAGGTTGATAAAGGTGGTTGTTTACATGTGTCGAGCCAACTTTCGAAAGAAACAGTTAATGTTATTATGTTGCGTCCTTGGGTTGATTGACCGAAAGAGAGAAAGAAAAAAACGGAACATATGAATCTCGATGGGCTGCAAAACAAGATGTACTTGTTCATTGATGGTGGTCTTGATGGAGGTTAACAGTGAGCTGAAGCAATACTAGTGATAAGATAATGATCTTTGTGGTGTTTGAACTAGTGTGTTGAAAGGTGATGGTTTTGAGTTTTGGTCGAACTATATAAAGAAAAGAAGCAGAGAACACAAGTGGATGTGGTTTATATTCAATATCCATACACTATGTATATATATATCATATATGAATATGCAGTTGGTGAAATGAATTCAAAAAGTACGCAGTAACCAATCAATCCATAATCATTAAATTAAATACAGTGAAGCAGCCGATGATTTGGAGGTTTCTACCGACAGTTTTCCCACATAGTGCTATGTCGTGCTCCGTTGTTAATCAGTGGCGAATAAAATGTCTTCAAAAAATTCCTAAATTTTTATAGTAATTTTCTTTATTTATTTTAGTCATCATGGTATAAAATTCAGTCACTAATTATTAAATAAAAATTACATTAATTATTCACTCCCAACCCTAAGTAAAATCTAAAAATTTTTAAAATTCAACAATTAGTTTCTAAATATATTTTAAATAAGCCTATAATTTATAGATCTCATTTTCGGATCACCATTTATTTTAAAATAATATAAGTTTGAATTTAACTTGTGTAATATCCATTGAATGGCGATTGAGTGCTACTGTCGTTCACTAAATAGATTCGAAATCACAAAATATATATTGAATATACTTTTTATATGTTTATTTTAATAACAACTTTTATTATATCGTTTGTTATTTTACATATTTATCTTTAATATTCAAATCATATATAACCTCCAATTATATTTCAAATTAGTATATATATTTATATACTTATATATATATATATATATATATATATATATATATATATATATATATATATATATATATATATATATATATATATATTTATTTACAAATAGTGGTTCGTGAATCGTCGGTAATGGTCGAAGGGTAATTGAATAGATGAACATAGTTTCAAAATTTTCGAGACTCAACATTACATACTTTGCTTTATCGTATCGAAATCATATAAAGATTAAGTTTAAATTTAGTCGAAAATTCCCGGGTCGTCACATTTGACTATGAACAATCGAAATCTATATTGTAATTGTGATCATTATTAACGTTTACAATACTAATCGTTTAAATACATTTACTTTCAGTACAAATGTTTATCAATACTTAAGGTTTTATTCAATTATAATTGTATAATACATCTACTCAGTCTCAATACTAACGTCTTCGGAATTTATAATAATAACTCGATCGGAATTTATAACAGTTGTTAAATATTACTCCGTAATTAATTATACTATTCTTTCGTTCCTATACTCGAACTCTAGCTCCACCTCTGATGTCTGTAATTTTTTATCAATAGTTTAGGTTTATGTATTTTATTTATTTTATTTTATTTTTTTGAAAGGCATCATTAAATCACAAAACAGTGTACAATAGGGATGGCATTATATGGCCGATTAGGTCAAACTGCACCAGCAATATAGTAAAAAAACTTACACAATTGGTTGCAAAGATAGCAACCTAATACATATACATGAGAATTTTAAAACTAATTATCTAAGATACACACTAGGGTTGTTCAACCAAGTTAACCAATCGAATTTACGTCCACTCAATCTACGCGAAATTCACTCGAAATACTTGACTTGTATTTCATTAACCGCCACCGGAGTATTCCAACATTTTCCACGAAAAACCACATTATTTCAAATAGACCAAATTAAGAAAGAACACGCCCACTCGACCGCTTGCCAAACCTTTTTCCCTTGACTTTTCATTTGTGTTGGTAATATAATTGCTTGTCATTCATAATGCATTTCATACAGTATATATAGCCTAATATATGGGCCAAGCCCTACAAAGATTAATTGGGCCAATACATACATATACATGCTAACATCCCCCCGCAATTGGAGCGGGAGTAGAGCGGACGGTCAAGCTGGAATGAAATTCTTCAAAGAGAGCGGATGGTAAAGCCCTTCGTAAAAATATCCGCGTACAGATATCGAGAGGGGACATGAAGAACTCGAACATGTCCGGTGGCAACAAGATCGCGAACAAAGTGGATATCAATCTCAATGTACTTCATCCTTTGGTGTTGAACAAATTTGGACGAGAGGTAAACCGTACTGACATTATCACAGTACACCAGAGTGGCTGAAAAGAGCGGGCGATGAAGTTCCCAAAGAAGGTTGCGTAGCCAGCAAGTTTCAGCAACTTTATTTGCGAGACCAAGGTATTCCGCTTCAGCACTGGACCTAGAAGGCGTGTGTTGGCGTTTGGAGGACTATGAGAGTAAGTT